>NC_060279.1:5811208-6050804 GCF_021613505.1 Equus quagga | reverse complement strand
GCCAGGAGACCCTTTCTCCAGACCCTGGTCAGATGCCCCTTTCTCCAAAACTCAGCCAGATGACCCGTTCCCCAGACCTCCATCAGATGCCCCTTTCTTCAGACCTCAGCCAGGCAACTCTCTCTCCAGATATCAGTCAAACAACCCTTCCTCCTGATCTCAGGCAGATATCACCTCCTCCAGATCTTGATCAGACATCCTCCACTTCTGAATCCAGTCAGTTATTGCCTCTTCCAGAATTTGATCAGATTTTCCCTTATCCAGACCTCGGTCAGATGCCGTCTCCTCCACCATCTTCTACATTAAATAACACTTTTATGCCAAGGGAATTTAATGCACCAGTTGTAATAGGCCTCAGTGGAGATGATGGAGATTACATTGAGATCATTCCAAGGCAGAAGGAAGAGAGCAGTGAGGAAGATTATGTTGAAGTTAATTACGTGGCCTATAATGACCCTTACCAAACTGATATTAGGACAGACATCAACTCCTTCAGAAATCCTGACAATATTGCAGCATGGTACCTCCGCAGCAACAATGGAAACAGAAAATATTATTACATTGCTGCTGAAGAACTATCCTGGGATTATGCAAAATTTGCACAAAGGTTTGGCCAGTGTTCTCCTTTTATATTCTCATTTTCCCACTACTGCTACAAAAAATAATTACAACAGTCCAAGGAGTTAATTCTGGGTAAATCATACTAGGTATAGTTTAGTTCCCCTGTTGCAACTTGGCCTGTACCATTTCCCTTTGTCAATTCCAAGATCGTCTTCTCTACTTTAGGTGACATCTGGACAATATAAGAACCATTACTATAAGAAGTCTATGATTTTCTATAGTTAAATAAGCTCCCTTCCCTCTCTTCTCTCACCACACATGTTCCTACCCAGTCTTCTTGCTCCAATGCAGAGCCCAACCGATTGCTAATCAATATGATTTCACTGAAGTTGGCTTCAAATCCAAATTCGTGATGTAGAAATCTCCTTTTGCATTTGCTTGTTTACCAAAACGTTTTTAAATTGTTTACTGTTCAATGTAGAATATATAACATCTTGGTGAGGTTTAATTCAAATCCCATAAGATTCTAGTAGCAGAGACCAAGGATATAAACTAGCTTAGAAACAAAATAAGTTTATGCCCTCAATTGAGGCAGTCATTAGATAATGATTTATTTCAACTTAAACTTGAGTTTTAACTCAGTTTATAGAAGCTACTAGTGCTCATTCTCTCCTAGGCATTGAGCTAAGTGCTGAGACTATAAAAGAGACTATAAATAAGTCCCTTATGGAACTTATGTCTAGTTGGACAGGTAGATATGAATCAAATACTGACATAAATAAGTGTAAAATATAACCATGATAAAGACCAAGAAGGAAAGGTAGACATATAGTGATATGAGAATTGGGAAATCTGACTCTGAAGAAGTGGCATCTGAACTGAGATCCCAAGATGAATAGGAGTGACTTAGGCAGGAGGTGGAGAGGGGAGAGCATTCTTGACAGAGAGAACAGCATGATCAAGGCCCTGCAGAAGGAGGAAGCCCTGAAGCTGATGGCCTGGAGCTCAGGAAGAGGGCGGGCGATCAGAAAGTATTTGGCAGCTCTGCAGAGACCAGATGCCACTAGGCTCTGTAGTCCATGGGAAGAATTCTGAGAAACCCCTCAAAAGCTTCTAGTTTACTGGAATACGTCAGTTGCTTTCCTGGGCCTTGTTACTTTCATTCTTTAAATGAAAGAGTTATGCCAAATGGCCCCCCAAAATCCTCTTCATCTATAACATTTTAGGGTTTCAGCCACTCTTCAACCATAGAGTTGAAGGAGTTGATGTAATTTTGTAAGTGGCCTGACTTACAACAGAGAGCTTCTAAGGGATCCATATACATTTTTTAAAGATAATATTCAATTCAATTTTGTTTAAGGATGGAAAGCCATATTAGGCTGGACTCTGTATTCTGTGATGACAATATGGAGAAAGAAGAAAGAGAGGGACAAGGAGCAAGGCTTAGTCAACTACAAATTCTCAGGGACATAGCATGGTGACCATGCTTAACTGTCTAAATATAGTCTATGGCTTTTAGAAAAGCTAACTGTTACACTAATAAATTAAAAACCAAAGTGTAATTAGAGTAAGCAAACACAATGCATAATGTAACTTATAGAAATTATTTCATTAATCTAATGCCTGACATTTCCATATTAGAACTTTGTTAGTTTAAAACACTTTCTCCCATGACTTCCTGTTTAAATGTAGTACCCGTTACTATCCGAGAATAACTAGTTTATCTGGGGATTGCTAAGCAAGGCCCTGAGGGTATAAGATTTAGGGCCTTTCCAGAGTGAAAAGGGATAAACCACCTCCTTCAAAATCTTGTATCCCATTCCAGATATGCAGCACACTTTTATGGCAGCTAAATTTGTTTTCCTCATCCTATGTGTTCTGTGAAACTGTATGCTATGCTTAGAGTCTGGAAGGATAAAGTTAGTAGCATGGAAAGACTAGAAAGAGGCAGGATGGGATTCTATGTTGATGGCTCATGGTGTATAACAAATATTATGAGATTAATGGATGAGCTTTTGTCCTGTTTCCGTAGGCTTGGGAAATTTAAGAGTCAGTAAGAAAATTTGATGTGCTCTGGCCCCAGACTGAGCTAGTGAACTACATGATGAATAATGGGATTTAGCAAAAGCAAATGTGAGAAGAGTGGCTACTTTCAGAGTATGAAACACCCATCCATCCAGTGGCCTTCACAGGTGTGGCCTTCTAAGTCAGCTGACCATTCTCACCTGACAGCCCCAAGTCCTGACACTGCCCCATTGCATGGCTTTGTCTGCTTTTGATATTAAAATCTGCCACATTAGTATATGATTATATTTGTTTACTCATTAGTGAATTAAGCCAATATTTCTTGAGTGCCTAGTATGTGCCAGATAACTTGCAAGGCACTGGAAATAAAATTATGAGCAAACTAGTCCCTGACGTCATGGGCTTTCATTCTGGTGGCAGAGTCAGATACTAATAGATAATCTCACAAATAAATGATATATAGTTTACTATATATGCTACAGAAATATTATAAGAATGCTATAGGAATTTACTATATATACTATGGTAATACTACAGGAATATAAAGGGATGATATAGAAAGATTTGATCTAGTCTAAAGGATCATAGGAGAACTTACCTAAGAAATGGTATGTGAGCTGGGAGCTGGGAGCTGAAGGATATGGCTTATGTTTTTAGACATTTATATTTTCATTCATTTGCTCATCAAATATTTATTAAATATCTTTTCTATGCTAGATACTATATTCAGAAACAGAGATAATTTCCTAAGTTCTTTGAATGATCTTTAATTTATTCTTTTAAACAAATACTATTATTATAATTTCAGTGAAATGGATGATGATGATGTTCCAGAGGACACTATATACAAGAAAGTAGTTTTTCGAAAGTACCTTGATAGCACTTTTAGCAAACGTGATCCTCAAGGAGAGTATGAAGAGCATCTTGGCATTCTTGGTCCTGTTATTAGAGCTGAAGTGGATGATGTTATCCAGGTAAGTCATCTTTTGAGTATTGCTAAGATCATCAGAGGAATTTCCACAAGCCCTGGAGGGTTGGAAAGGTGAATGTGGCAAGAGAGCTATAGGTGATTGATCTTCCAAAATTAACAAATAATTACATTTCTTTTCAAAGACTGCTTGCCAAGTAATTTGAAAATCTTCAAAAGAATGATCTCATAATTTTATTTCTCCCTCTGTTGAGCTCCTGTTCATTCTATAAGGGCCAATTCCATTTCCCGTGAGAAACTTTCTTTAATTCCCCCAATCTCTCCTTAACATTCAACCAAATTGCTCCTCCCAGGCATTCCCATCTAACCCAATTCACACTTTGTTTACATACTTTTTGTCTCCAGATTTTTATTTTTTACGTTGCATTGTTTTTTAAAAAATTATTTTTATTGTGGTCTAAACAATTTATAACGTGAAATTTCAGTTGTACATTAATATTTGTCAAACACCAAATAAATGTGCCCCTGCACCCCTCGTGTCCTCCTTCCCCCTTCCATTCCCCCGGTAACCACTAAATTGTTCTCTTTGTCCATAAGTTTTATATTCCACATATAAGTGAAATCATATGGTGTTTGTCTTTCTCTGTCTGGCTTATTTCACTTAACACGATGCCCTCAAGGTCCATCCACGCGGCTGCGAATGGGATGATTATGTCTTTCTTTATGGCTGAGCCATATATATATATATCACATCTTCTTTATCCCAATCATCAGTCAATGGGCACTTGGGTTGCTTCCACATCTTGGTCTATTGTGAATAATGCTGCAATGAACATAAGGGTGCATAAATCTCTTTGTATTGTTGATTTCAAGTTCTTTGGATAAATACTCGGTAGTGGCATAGCTGGGTCATGTGGTAATTCTATTTTTAATTTTTTGAGAAATCTCCATACTGTTTTCCAAGTGGCTGCACCAGTTTGCATTCCCACCAGCAGTGGATGAGGGTTCCCTTTTCTCCACAACCTCTCTAATATTTATTATTTTTTGTCTTGGTGATTATAGCCATTCTAACAGGTGTAAGATGATATCTAAGCGTAGTTTTGATTTGCATCTCCCTGATGATTAGTGATATTGAGCATCTTCTCATGTGCCTAATTGGCCATCTGTATATCTTCTTTGGAAAAATGTCTGTTCTTCTGCCCGCTTTTTGATTGGGTTGGGGTTTTTTTTGTAGTTCAGTTGTGTGAGCTCTTTATACATTAGGGGGATTAACCCCTTATCGGCTATATGATTTGCAAATATTTTCTCCCAGTTGGTAGGTTGTTTTTTCATTTTGATCTTGGTTTCCTTTGCCTTCCAGAAGCTTTTTAGTCTGATGAACTCCCACTTGTTTATTTTTTCTTTTGTTTCCCTTGTCTGAGTGGACATTGTTATTTGTAAAGACCCTTTTAAGGTTGATGTCAAAGAATGCACTGCCTATATTTTCTTCCAGAAGTTTTATGGTTTCAGGTCTTACCTTCAAGTCTTTGATCCATTTTGAGTCTATTTTTATGTATGTAGAAAGATAATGATCTGCTTTCATTCTTTTACATGTGGCTGTCCCGTTTTCACAGCACCATTTAGAGGCTTTCCTTTCTCCACTGTATGTTCTTGGCTCCTTTGTCGAAAATTAGCTGTATGTATATGTGTGGTTTTGTTTCTGGGCTTTCAATTCTGTTCCATTGATCTGTGTGCCTGTTTTTGTACCAGTACCATGCTGTTTTGATTACTATAGCTTTGTAATATGTTTTCAAGTCAGGGACTGTGATGCCACCAGTTTTTTTCCTGTTTCTCAGGATTGCTTTGGCTATTCAGGGTCTTTTGTTGCCCCATATGAATTTTAAGGTTCTTTGTTCTATTTCTGTGAAGAATGTCATTGGGATTCTGATTGGGATTAGATTGAAGCTGTAGATTCCTTTAACATTTTAACTATGTTTATTCTTCCAATCCATGTACATGGACTATCTTTCCATTTCTTTATGTCACTATCGATTTCTTTCAGTAGTGTCTTATAGTTTTCCTTGTATAGGTCTTTCACCTCCTTGGCTCAACTTACTCCTAGATATTTTATTCTTTTTCTTGCGATTGTAAATCGGGTTGTATCCTTGAGTTCTTGTTCTGTTAGTTTGTTATCAGAGTATAGAAGTGCCACTGATTTTTGTACATTGATTTGTATCCCACAACTTTGCTGTAGTTTTTGATTATTTCTAATAGTTTTCCAGTGGATTATTTAGGGTTTTCTATATATAAAATCATGTCATCTGCAAAGAGCAAGAGTTTCACTTCTTCAGTACCTATTTGGATTCCTTTTATTTCTTTTTCCTGCCTAATTTCTCTGGCCAAAACCTCTAGTACTATGTTGAATAAGAGTGGTGAGAGTGGGCACCCTTGTCTTGTTCCTATTCTCAGCAGGATGCCTTTCAGTTTTTCCCCATTAAATATGATGTTGACAGTAGGTTTGTCATATATGGCCTTTATTATGTTGAGGTATTTTCCTTCTACACCCATTTTATTGAGAATTTTTATCGTGAATGGTTGTTGGATCTTGTCAAATGCTTTCTCTGCATCTATGGAGATGATCATGTGGTTTTTGTTCCTCCTTTTGTTAAAATGGCATATTATATTGACTGATTTGCAGATGTTGAACCATCCCATGTCCCTGGTATGAATCCCACTTGATCATGGTATATGATCTTTTTAATGTATTGCTGTATTCTGTTTGCCAAAATTTTATTGAGGATTTTTGCATCTATGTTCGTCAGCAATATTGGCCTGTAATTTTCCTTCTTTGTGTTGTCCTTGTCTGGTTTGGGGATCAGAGTGATGCTGGCCTCATAAAATGTGTTAGGAATATTTCCATCGTCCTCAATTTTTTGGAATAGTTTGAGAATAATAGGTAATAAATTGTCTTTGAATGTTTGGTAGAATTCTCCCGAGAAGCCATCTGGTACTGGACTTTTATTTTGGGAGAGGTTTCTGATTACTCTTTAAATCTCTTTACTTATGATTGGTCTATTCAGATACTATATTTCTTTTTGATTCAGTTTTGGGAGGTTGTAAGAGTCTAAAAATTTATCTGTTTCTTCTAGATTGTCCAGTTTGTTGGTGTGTAGTTTTTCATAATATTCTCTTGTAATCTTTTGTATTTCTGTGGTATCTGTTGTAATTTCTCCTCTTTCATTTCTAATTTAATTTACTTGAATCTTCTCTATTTTTTTCTTAGTGAGTCTGGCTACGGGTTTGTCAATTTTGTTTATCCTCTCAAAGAACTAGCTCCTTCTTTCATTGATCCTTTCTATACTCTTTTTTGTTTCAATTTCACTTATTTATGCTCTAATTTTTATTATTTCCCACCTGCTGGGTTTGGGCTTTGTTTGCTCTTCTTTTTCGAATTCTGTTAGGTGTAGTTTAAGATTGAGTTTTTTCTTGTTTGTTAATGTGGGTCTGTATTGCTATAAATTTCTCTTTTAGGACTGCTTTTGCTGCATCCCGTAAGAGTTGGTATGGTGTGTTTTTGTTCTCGTTTGTCTCCAAATATACTTTTTATTTCTCTCTTTATTTCTTCAATGACCCACTGGTTGTTCAGTAGCATATTGTTTAGTCTCCACATTTTTGTTCCTTTTTCAGTTTTTTACTTGTAGTTGATTTCTAGTTTCATGGCATTATGGTCAGAAAAGATAGTAGATATGATTTTAATCTTCTTAAATTTATTGAGGTTAGCCTTGTTTACCAATTTATGGTCTATCCTTGAGAATGTTCCATGTGCATTTGAGAAGAATGTATATTCTGCTGTTTTTGGATGGAGTGTTCTATATCTATCTAACTATCTATCTATTAAGTTCATCTGGTCTAGTTTTTTATTTAAATACACTATCTCCTTGTTGACTTTTTGCCTGGATGGTCTATCCACTGATGTAAGTGGGGTGTTGAGGTTCCCTACTATTACCGTGTTGTCGTTGATATCTCCTTTTAGGTTTGTTAATAGTTGCTTTATGTACTTTGGTGCTCCTTTGTTGGGTGCATATATGTTTATAAGTGTTGTCTTCTTAGTGGAGAGTCCTTTTTTTCATTATACACCGTCCCTCTATGTCTCTCTTTACCAGTTTTATCTTGAAGTCTACTTTGTGTGATATAAGTATGGCAACATTTGCTTTCTTTTGTTTGACATTAGCTTGGAGTATTGTCTTCCATCCCTTTACTCTGAGCCTATGTTTGTCTCTAGAGCTGAAATGTGTTTCCTGGAGGCAGCATATTGTTGGGTCTTGTTCTTTAATCCATCCTGCCACTCTCTGCCTTTTGATTGGGAAATTTGATCCATTTACATTTAGAGTGATTATTGATATATGAGGGCTTAATACTGCCATCTTATCACACATTTCCTAGTTCTTCTGCATTTCCTTTGTTTCTCATCCCATGTATTTCGGACTACCAATTTGATTAGGTAGTTTTCTCTGTTGGTTTTCTTCATTTTCTACTTGTTTATCATAAATGTCTCTGTTCTAATTATTTGTTTAGTGGTTACCCTTAGGTTCATATACAAAATCTTGTAACTGAGATAGTCCATTGTCCGATAGCCTCTTATTTCCTTAGACTATACTGATTCCATCCCTGTCCTCTTTCCCTTCTAAGCTATTTTTGTCATATCTTTTTCCATCTTATATTGTCAGTTTGTGGTTAAAATTATGAGATCATTTTTGTTTTGGTGTTTTCTTTTTATTTATCCTTGATGTTAAAGTTAAGTGTTTACTAATCTAATCTGATAGAGAGCTGCCATTTTCTGGTTATTTCCTACCTATTCATCTCCTTGCTCAGGACTTTGTAGCCCCTTTCCTATTTCTTTTTTTCAGGTATGAGGGCCTTCTTGAGGATTTCTTGTGTGTGTGTGTAGGGGGAGGGGGTCTTGTAGCAATCAACTCCCTCAGCTTTTGTTTATCTGAGAAAGTTTTTATTTCTCCGTCATATCTGAAGGAGATTTTCACTGGATAGAGTATTCTTGGCTGAAAGTTTTTGTCTTTCAGGATTTTGAATATACCATTCCACTCTCTCCTAGCCTGTAAGTTTTCTGCTGAGAAATCTGCTGAAAGCCTGATTGGGATTCCTTTGTAAGTTATTTTTTTTCTACCTTGCTGCCCTTAGTATATTTTCTTTGTCCTTCACTTTTGCAAGTTTCACTACTATATGCCTTGGAGTGGCTCTTTTTACATTGACAAAGTTAGGAGATCTGGAGGCCTCTTTCACATGGATTTCCAGCTCCCTCCCAAGGTTTGGGAAGTTCTCAGCTATTATTTCTTTGAAAAGCTTTCTGCTCCATTCTTCTCTTCCCCGTCTTGAATATCTATAATCCTTATGTTGCATTTCCTGATTAAGTCAGATATTCCTTTGAGAGATTCTTCATTTCTTTTTAGTCTTAGTTCTCTCTTCTCCTCTCTCTGAAGGATTTCTGTAGTACTATCCTCTAACTGGCTGATTTTGTCCACCGTATTGTCAGCTCTGTTGTTTAGGGAATCCAGAATTTTCTTTATTTCATCCATTGTGGTTTTCATCTCCAACAATTCTAATTGGTTCTTCTTTATGGTTTCAACTTCCTTTGTGACAAAGCTCCTGAAGTTGTTAATTTGTCTTTCTGTGTTTTCTTGTAACTCATTGAGTTTTTTTAAGATGGTTGTTTTGAATTCTTTGTCATTTAGGTTATGGATTTCTGTGCCTTCAGGGTTGGTTTCTGGGTACTTGTCATTTTCCTTCTGGTCTGGAGGTTTAATATACCTACTCATACTGCTTTATGGAGTGGATTTTTGCTTCCTCATGGTGCTCTTATCTGGTCGCAGCTGCCATGTACCACCACTGGGTGGGGATCAGGCACTGTGTTTCTGGGCCTGGCACAAGCAGGGGCTCCCCAGCTCCAGCCACTGACTGCTTTTTCTCTGAGTGACTGATCAATGGCAGATCTGGAGCACTGGGCAGGGGGAGGGGTACTTTCCTTTCCCAGTGCTTCCTCCAGCCCCTGCTTGTCTCTCTGGATGCAACTCTGGGCGATTGCAGGACTGTGCACTTTCCCTTTCCCTGCTGCCACTGCCAAGCTCATCACACCATGCTCCAGATGATTCTGGGGCTGGAGTACTGGGCGGGGATAGGGCACCTCTCCTCACCTGTGCACTTTCCTGGCTGCTGCCACCAAGCTCTCTGGGCCATGGTCCAGGAGTGCTGGGTGGGAATGGGGCACCTCCCTCACCTGCACACTTTCCCTGCCACCACTACCATGTTCACCACACCGTGCTCTGGATGATTCTGGGGCTGGAGTCCCAGGCAGGGGCAGGGTGCCCTTTTCACCTGCACACTTCCTGCCACTGCGGCCTGTCTCTCTCCATGGAGCTCCTGTGGATCAGCTTTCACTTCCTCTGGAGGATCCAGCCCCACTACCACCTTCAGGCGTATGGCTGCGTGGGTCTCTCAAACGTCTTTTGTGATGTGTACATGTCCTCTGTTGGTGTATGAATGTCCTTTTGGTTGTATCTTAAAGGGGAGAGCCCAAGGGAAGGGCTTACTCCACCATGATGCTGATACCACTCCATTCTGTCTCCAGATTTTTAACTTGAATTCACATATGCGGGTCTCTCTTTATCAGTAGGTTGAAAGCTTATTGTGAGCTTGGTTCAGGAACCAGGCTTCCTTCATCTGCAAATGTGCAGCACCTCTCATTATCATTTCATTGGTAGAAAATGTCAATACTTTTGCTTTGACTCTAAAAAGAAACATGATTTGGTGTTTCTGGGGTAAGCTACTTAGGTCCTGTTTCACAGGATGGCTGTAAAAATTAGATGAAATAATATACATGTTACTTTGCAATTGTAAGCATTCAATATATCTTAGGTCTAATTTGATAACCATTCATTTTGGCATGTAATGCTGACATTTTTTGGTTTGGATTTTCATTAAGCTTAAGTATATTTGTGGATCATTCTTTTTTCTAGGTTCGTTTTAAAAATTTAGCATCCAGACCATATTCTCTTCATGCCCATGGGCTTTCCTATGAAAAATCATCAGAGGGAAAGACTTATGACGATGACTCTCCTGAATGGTTTAAGGAAGATAATGCTATTCAACCAAACAGCAGTTATACATATGTGTGGCATGCCACTGAGCGATCAGGGCCAGAAAGTCCTGGCTCTGCCTGTCGCGCTTGGGCCTACTACTCAGCAGTGAACCCGGTAGGTACATCCATCAAAAGTTTTTGTCATTCCCCTAACCTTATAACCTGAGTCTACAAAATGGCAAGGTCAAGATTATTTCTTGTTAAATGTCTGTCTTGCTTTCCATGAGGAATGTGTAAAGATCGTGGTCAAGAATCTACAGCTACCATGACTAGGGACTCTGGTGCAGATCTTCAGGTGACTGTGAGAGAGAAACTTTTCTTCAATGTAGAGCAGTGAAAATTATTTAAATGGTCAGCCCCAGTTAGAGTGACTGCCTTTATAGAGGAAGATGTTTATTTGCAATTTCCTTGAACAAGTATTAGCTTTCTTCTGCTCTTTTTATATGAAAAAACTGCAAAGTCGTGACTCCTTCATTTTGGGCGTAGTAGAGAGAGCAGAGCCTTAGATTTCAATTCTTATCCTGTAATTTACTGCATGGCCCTAGGAAAGTTACTTGACCTGTCTCAGCCTTGGTTTCCAAAGTTAAAAATGAGACAACAGGAGCCGGCTCAGTGGCACAGAGATTAAGTTCTCATGTTCCGCTTCAGCGGCCCAGGGTTTACCAGTTTGGATCCCAGGTGCAGACATGGCACCATTTGTCAAGCTGTGCTGTGACAGGTGTCCCACATATAAAGTAGAGGAAGATGTGCACAGATGGTAGTTCAGGGCCAGCCTCCCTCAGCAAAAAGAAGAGGATTGGTGGCAGATGTTAGCTGAGGGCTAATCTACCTCAAAAAAAAATAAAATAAATGAGACAACAGTACATAGCCGTAGCAGGCACTTGGTAATATTTGCTCAATAAATGAATTTATTTTTACCATATAGGAGTGTTGTCAAAATTAAATAAGATACTATAGGAAAAATATTAAATATAATAGTAGATGCTCAATAAATAGTATTTATTATAGTATCAATATTATTCTCATCATCCTCATTACTACCATGCTGAGATAAAGGATTAATCAGAGGAAGGGTATATGAATACCATAGAATTAGATGATAAATATCCAGGCTTATTAAACTATTCATTTATAATCTTCAATTTCAAATCCCCTAAGAAGATTTCCTCTTCTATGTGATCAGTGATTGTCAGAAAAGCAAAGACAATACCGAGAAGAGAGAATATGTGCAGTTTGCTCTTACTGTCTTCCAGGAGAAAGATATCCATTCGGGCTTGATAGGTCCCCTTCTGATCTGCCAAAAAGGAACACTTCATAAGGAGAGCAACATTCCTGTGGACATGAGAGAATTTGTCTTACTTTTTATGGTCTTTGATGAAAAGAAGAGCTGGTACTATGAAAAGAAGCCCAAAAGGTCTCGGAGTCTCACATCCTCAGGAGCAAAAAACTCCCATGAGTTTCATGGTATATTCCTCTGACTTTGCTCTAATCTCTGAACTAAATCACACTGGGTGACAGTGAACCCTGCCTTTAGGTCTTCACAAGATTAGACTCAAGATGTTTCTGAGGAACCAGGAGCTACAACTAAAACTATGTCCTTAAGTGTCTCAGAGGGCTGATGTAGCTTGGCAGGTGACACTGCAGGCAACAGAGAGCAGAGAAGGCCTGAAAGACAGCACATGGAGGCTGCTGCAAAACAAACCCTGACAAGCTAACCAACAAAAAAGCCAGGGTGCCGCAGTCAGTAACATAAATTGGAAAAGAAGTCACATTATTCTGCAATTTAAACAGTTAGTAAACCTGTTTCTTGATCTCTAAGGGAACACGTATTTATATAAAAGCGATCACCCATGTGTACTTTCTGAAATAAGAATGTTTGTAACAGTTCTGGCACTCAGCAGTTCACAGGTGGCCTCTGAAGCACACGAGAACAAAGTAGGATAGGAAACAGGGTAGGTAGGTAATGGGAGAAGAGTGGCAGGAGAGCACTTGGGTGGAAAAGTGGGAAAAGCATACCTACTCTGAAATCCATTCAGGGATTTTGTCTGTAAATTGTTAACTGAATTACAGTTTTAGAGAAAGGCAGAATTTAGGGTTTGGTGAACAACATAGAGAATGACTTAGGGATTAGGGAAAAAAATGAAGACTAATAAGCTCTGTTTTCAGAGTTTGATGAATGGAGGTGAATTATGATCAGGAAGGACATGTGCTTTGGGTAATGGGTCAGTCATTCAGTGTAATAGGAAAGGAGAAAGTTGCTCTTGCTTAAGGAATAAAAAAAAAACATTATATACAACATCCAATTCACTGCCGCGTCCCCGCCCAGCCACTCATCAAGGCTAAGTAGGTCTGTTCTCCCTCCTGCAGCCCATTTACACACTCAGGCTACCCTTTTTTACTTTATTTTCCTCTTTAAACTTCTATTCTTGTGGAACACAATCTGATCTCACCTATAAAAACACTTCTGGATAGAAGAAGGCAAACGATATGATTTATGATCTGCTCTAAAACCCCACCATCTGGATTCTGCTTATCACACAAGGTTAAAAAGATTCTATCAAGCAGTCTAGAATAGAGTTAACTGAGAGCTGACCAATAGACTCCAAGCAGAGCTTTCTCTTCTCTTCTCCCACCATCTCTAGGCCTTTCCACTCACGGAGCTTTGTCTCAGGAGTGGGAAGCATACCTTTCTGACAACCTCTCCATCTAGAGGGAAAGCACAGGCTGCCGAATCAAATAGACCTGTCTCTTGGCTATCCCCTTTACCTGCTGAGCACCCTTGATACACTGCTTCCTGATTCCTCAAAGAGTAAAATGCATCCAGTACGGTTTTAGTTTTAAATGTATTGTAGTCTAAGTGTCTATAATTTGGTAATCCCCATGGCATAATATTTATCAGGGTATTTGATAAGCAGACCACCTGAGTCCCCAGCCTCTAGCTCAGTGCCTGGCTTCTTCAGTCTGTGCTCAGTAAATGTGCTGAACTAGTGAATAAATGAATGAATCCCATCACTCAGCTCAATTTATCAAATGTTTACTGAGCACCCGCTATGTTGGGAGTCTTCACTTCCATATCCTGATGTAACGGTTTAGCAATTCTGATTTAATAATCACTTGAGACCTTTTCATTCTTAGGAGATCTATTTCTTACACGGAAACTAGGATGAGGGGGTTAAGGGCTGGTGTTATGAGTGTATAGATAGGTACTCCCATACCTGATAGAATTTTAAGGGTGCCAAAATGAACCCAACTCCTCTCCCTCCAAAAATTCACTTGCCTGGTTCCCTCACTTCAGTCTCAGTTAAATGCATGGTGGCACAAAGGTTTATCCTTAAAATTTTGTACTATTTTTTTAAGGTGATCAAATCTATCAGGTGCTTTAAAAAACACACATGTATTTCACCGAGGGGAGAGTGGATCAAGCCTGAGAACTGTAGACATTTAAGCTGGGAAGGGGGCAGAGGAGCTATAGTGCAAATGAGAGACTAAACATGAATCTCTGTGGTAGCTGGTGACACCAAAGAGAAAGTCCAACTTCCTAATTTTGCTTGGAACTCTGTATGAATTAAGGAAGCCATAGGGTGACATGTTCATATCCCCTTACTTACTCTCTTTCCTCTAACCACTGGAGATCACTTATCTGGCTCATATTAGTCTTTGTCTTTTTCTAGAAAAGGAAAATTCATACTATAAATGTAAAAGATAAATGGGTGAAGCACAGAGCAGAAGAGTTAAGTCTAGGGGAAGAGTGATAAACTGCTTGGAAAGGGAGCTCACCCGCACTTCTGCTATAGGCTGGTGTGAGAAGGAGCTGGTGGTTCTCTTTGATATTACGCTTCTCACTATAGTATGATATATGGTGGGCCCTTACTATGCCTGGTGGGCCTGGGCATGCAGAGTAATAAGGAAGATAGGTGGTGAGTGGGATGCCTCATATTTCCTTACCAGCTTCTCTCCTGGTGTACACAGATTTTTAATTGATTGCAACTCTCTGTTCTTTCAGCCATTAATGGGATGATCTACAACTTGCCTGGCCTGAAAATGTACGAGCAAGAGCGGGTGAGGTTGCACCTGCTGAACATGGGCGGCTCCCGAGACATTCATGTCGTTCACTTTCATGGCCAGACCTTGCTGGAAAATGGCACTCAACAGCACCAGTTAGGAGTCTGGCCCCTTCTGCCTGGTAAAGATCTGGGCAATGAAAAGAGGTTCCTGTTGAAAAATGGCAAGAGAAGGCAATCTTAGCATCTGTAACTCTCCTTCATTCTCTCCTTGTGCATTTACTTCCTAAGGGGTGAAGCATGGATTCTGGCTTAGATCCTGAGCAAAGCCTATTCCAAAACTGCACATAGAGCACAAAAAAGTCAGCTAATGCATACACTGTTTGCAGCACCACACAGGCTCAATGCGTGGCCTAACTTGGTTCTACAGAGATGCCACGTCTAACGCAGGTTCTTCCAAGCCATTGTGTGTCACAGGCCAAGCCTTAAGCAGATTATAAAATGAATCCCACAGGGCTGAGACAGCTAAAGCTTTCTGTTGGGAGGGAAGTCAGAAAATTACCAGGGTTTTGTGATTCTTGAGTTCTTGAATTCTACTCCTCCCTGATACTTTGGGCAAGTGACTATAGGAAACTTAATCTTAAACTGACTCATGGGACTGTTTAGGGAAAAAAAAAATTTTAGTGATTGTAAAAGCTAAAGAATAATAAAAGTATTTAGAGCTTTTCTTGTACAAAATAATGATAAGGTTTAAAAAACTACAGTCATCAAAAAGGGTTTTTACGTACCAATGAGTTGCTTGTAGGTGTATCCAGGTGTGTTGTAGGTGTGTGAGTAGGGATGTCAGTGCTAGATGCCATTGATTCTCCAACTGTAATGGGCATAAGAAAAACCTAGGAAGCCAGTGAAAATGTAGTTGCTAAGGCAGAGATTTTGCTCTCAGAGACTTTGATCTGGTAGATCTAGGGCAGGGGCCCAGGAGCCTGCATTTTTACCAAGCAGCCTAGCTTCCACAAACGCCACCTGAGAAGCTAGTGAAGGCAGTCCCTTGACAAGACTTTGGATGGGGAAGTTGCTTTGGCGCAGAAATCCAAATGGGCCTGTTTTGGTTAAGGGTAGGGGAAAAGAGGGTTCTTGTTCATTTTAAACACGCCAGTGACTCACTAAGCTATAAAAACCCACTCCACTAAAATCAGGGACAGAAGGGATTAGGTCTAACTCACTCACTTTTCACCAAGTGTTACCAGATCAGTCATCCTTGCCATGAGTCTGCGAGAAGCACTGAGAAACTGGGATCTGTTGGCCCATCCAAATCTTCAAACCTAAATATCCGCATTGGAGAGTAGAAGGCTGGAGACCTTTTTTAGTGTGTTTGAGGAGGATGACCATCAGCTATTAATTTTTACTCACAATCTGAGAAATGGTCACAAGTTATAGTCAGCAGAATTTAAGTATTAACTGGCAGTGGGTAACATTAAATACCAGAATGGATAACCAGAGGTTTCAGAAATCTCACTCTTTCAGTGATTCTCTGAAACAATTTATGTACATCCCCACCCAAACATGTAAACGTCGTAGAAAATTCGAAACATGGGAGGAGGATGTTTTATTTTAATTTTCTTATATCAAAAAGAAAAACTAGTGAAATAAAGAAAGGAAATATTTACAATATTTTTGAGGCCCAGTGATGGATCATTCAAGGTTGCTTTGATACTTAGGACTGTAAAACTGTATTATTTATGGGTTAACTTGCAAGATTATATTTAAATAAATGAAAGTTCCTTTCTAGTGAGGAGTGTTGGAGATTTTTTTAAGTCCTGGGGCAATTTATTTTTAGTAATGTGTGTGTGGTTTTCTTTTGTTTTGTTTTGATCTGTTTGTTACACCTCTAGTCCTGCCTCAATAAAAATGGATAGCTCTTAGGTTCTATTCTAAAGCCTCTTATTTCAGAATTCTTTGATAGCTGTCAACCAATATTAACTTGTTAATCTTTGGGTGTGTAATGTTACCCTTCACTCTCTACTTTAGGTTCATTTAAAACTCTTGAAATGAAGGCATCAAAAGCTGGCTGGTGGCTCCTATGCACAGAGGTTGGAGAAAACCAGAGAACAGGGATGCAAACTCCATTTCTCATCATAGACAAAGGTATCATCCAAGAGCCACATGATATTTTTAGCAGGAGAGTGCCTGCTACTAGAATACTACCAACTTTTAGACTAGAAATATTCAATTCTGAGAACTCTGACATGACCAAGGCATAGTCTGTAGCACTAATTGCTTTCATTCTGACCCATGGTCTGATTATACTGCAAACATCAATCATCTAAGAAACTTAAACCAAATGGTTCAACCCACAGGCATTCCTCTCAATTGGGGAACCAAAACAAAGCATCCTCTTTCATGATTTGTGATCCATGAGAAAATGCATGTAATAAATTCTCCAGACTCCTGGAGTAGAGGAGAGAAAAGATACTAGGAATTCAACAATGACTGAGAAAGTCATTGAAGTTGGCATTTCAGTATTCTAGAAATACAGTTTCCATCTGTTCATCCATCCATCCATCCAGCCAGCCAGCCAGCCAGCCAGCCAGCATTTATTAAGCATTTGTTGAGTACCAAGCACTGTGTCAACATCCAGATACCTCCATGGCTGGTATTCCCTTTTGTGATCAGGACATAAATAACCCTATAACTTTCAGGCCAACTTGAGAACATAGTGTTATGTGGGACAGTACTTAATGTTGTAAAATGTCTTATTTTAAGATACAAGCAGATGGGAATCAGTTTAAAAACTAATTGCATTTCAGTTGTTTTCCTTTAGGGTGGCACTATTTCTATTAAAGCACCATTCTTGCTAGCGCATTTACCATTTTATGATCAGACATATTTAAGTCAGTTCCACACAAGGTAGGTGAAAATATCTAATTACTGACCCACCAGAGGTATAATCTCTAGCCATGGAGATTTTACTTTCTTATATGTATTTTTTAAGCAAAAATTATTCATTGTTCTGGTTTTTTTTAGAATGTAAGATGCCAATGGGATTAAGCACTGGTATCATAGCTGATTCTCAGATCAAGGCTTCTGACTATATGAGTAAGTAGTAGCATTATAGGCTGTGAAAGGTAACCTCCTACTATTGTACAGTATATAGCCTGCAAAACCATACATGACTATGCTGCCTGTTGAATCTGTGGGTCATTGATCTTCTTTAGATTTTTCTCTATTGCAATACAGTAAGCAACCGCATTTGGGGCTCATCTGGTAGAGGAAGAAGTATGGCAGGAACTAAAAGCCTGTTGGCACCCCCTTATCACTGCCACCCCTTCTCGTGTATGATGTTCCCAAAGAGTCTCTCCCAGGGAAGACCAAGGGCTAGGGATGCTTGGTTTCTCTACATAGGCAGTCCACCCTCTCAGCAGAGATTGGGCAAGGAATGAATAGCTTATTTTTATGACCATGAGTCCCTTTCCAAAACTCTCCCCATTCAGCCCCATTCTAAGTTTGATCACACATGTAATATTCCAGCCAGATTCACAAAGTCTTATTGGCTGGGTATTATAGTCCCCATTAATAGAGCCCTTTGCTGTGCCAAACATTCATTTATTCAAGAAACTTTGTTGATCGCCCACTATGTGTCAGGAAATCCTCCTAAATTTCCTCATTCTGCCTCAAAGCCCTTCCCAAGATCTAGATGTCAATTGCAAGTGATCTTGAGGCTCCCATAAATCCCTCCCATGTCTTCCTGTTGGGCTGGCACACTCAGCAGCAACCACAGCAAAATACCCAAGAAAAAGATAAACATGACTGGTATGCAAGAAGGGGTGGGGGTGGTAGTTAGCTCACCAAGCATAGAACTGAAGCTGAGTTGCATTGTCGTGGACTGATTTAGTAGCTGAGACCTCTGTCAACCGCCTGGTCTCCTAACTGCAACAGAAGGTCCTCCAGGGATCTTGTTTTCCTCTGGGACTAAACTCCCTTCTGAAACTATTTATTGTATGTTTTTTAAAAATTCAGAATAAATTTTTTCCTTCCTTTGAATTTAGGTTATTGGGAGCCCAAATTAGCAAGATTAAACAATGGCGGATCATATAATGCTTGGATCACAGAAAAACTTTCAAGGGAATCTGACTCTAAACCTTGGATCCAGGTATGCCTTATTAACCTGATATTTACTGCTATTGTAATAATAAAAATGACAATGATGTAATAATTTCTTCTCGTTATTATTCTTGCAATGTTGTTAGGGAAATAGCAATTACTATTTTAATAATAAAATGCTAATCCTAGGAACTATTCTAAGCACCTACTCAAAATGACCCCTATGAGGTTAGTTCTAGTAATATCCCACTTTATAGATGAGAAAACTAAAGCACAGAGGGATTAACTAACTTCCCAAAGTCACACACAGCTAGCTAGTGATTGAGCTTGGATTCATGTCCAGGTACTCTGTGCTCAAATATGGATTGCATCTAGCCATTTTATTAGTTTGTTAAGATCTTAGGTGTTGGCTCTTCAGTTCTAAAGAAAGCTGGTTGTACAATGAATTAAGGCAGTGTATAGCTTGTTGACAAGGACAGTTCTGTTTATGGCTTTGCTATATTGCAGGTGGACATGCAAAGGGAAGTCCTATTAACAGGGATCCAGACCCAAGGAGCCAAACACTACCTGAAGTCTTACTACACCACCGAGTTCTATGTGGCCTATAGCTCTGACCAGACAAACTGGCAGATCTTCAAAGGAAACAGCGCAAAGAATGTGATGGTCTGTGTGCATGTTTCTTTCTGAGTCTCAAGAATCAGCCTAAAGTTACCATGACCATGTCCATGACAATATCTTTTTTAAAAATACCTTTTAAAAGTATTCAAAGGGTGTTAGAAATATGAATGGCTTTCTTAGGGTCTTATGGAGGAAGGTGGTAATATGATAGCTCTATATATTACAAATTAAAGCGATAAGCCTGACTTCTGAAATTTGAAAACTCCACAAAACTTGAAAAAAGTCACTTTATCATCAAAATAAATGCCTAGACTTCTCAGATTGGCAGATGGTGCACAGCGGAGTAGAATACTTAGTCTTGTGCCTTAAGGAGCTCAAGCTAAAAATCGGCCACTAAGAGTTTTTATTTTACTAACTTTTACATTTTATTTTGTTCTTTATTCCACTGTACCTGAAGGGAATAGTAATGTTAATGCCAATAACGTTCTGAGGCAATGTGATTTCAGGCTTCCTTTGCTGCCATGCCTGAGGAGTGACATTCCTCTGCTGGATCTTCCAGGGGTTCAGCCAGGCTTATTCCCAAGGACCCAACTGTACCAGCCACAACTGTTCCCCTTCTCCCCTCTCCCATTTTCCAAAGAAAGCTATCTGAATGCAAGGGGTCAGTCTGCCATTATCATACTGATAACCTTGAATCTGTTTCATTTTTTCTGTAAGTAGTTTGTTATTTTGCTATTTTCTATATTATCATTTAGCTATTGCTAGTAACAAATTATTTGCCCTAGACCTTAGAACAGATCACAAAATCTTAAATTATGGTTCTTACTAATCAGTATTGGAGGGGGAATTCAGATGACAATTAGAGTCCATAGTTTAAAGATTCTTGCATCTATATTCATGAGGGATGTTGGTGTGTCTTTTTTTTCTTGTACTGTCTTTTTCTGGTTTCGATATTAGAGTAATACTAGCTTCAAAAATTGGGAAGCATGCTTTTCTATTTCCTGGAAGAGACTGTCTAGAATTGACATTAATTCTTTAAACATTTGGCAGAAATCACCAGTGAAACCATGTGGACTAGGAGATTTCTTTTCTTGGAATTTTAAAATTACAAATTCAATTTCTTCAATAGTTACAGGCTATTCAAATTATCTATTTCATATTGGGTGAGTTGGGACAATCTGTGTTTTTCAGTAAATCGATCCTTTTCCTCCAAGTTGTTAAATTTATGTGCATAGGATTGTTTGTAGTATTCTTTTATTATCCTTTTGATGTCTGCAGGGTCTGTAGTGATATTGCCTATTTCATTTCTGATATTGGTAATTTGCATCTCTTCTCTTCTTGCTTTGACAGTCTTGCTAGAGATTTGCCAGTTTTTTTGATCTTTTTAAAGAACTGGTTCTTTGTTTCATTGCTTTTATCTATTGCTTTTCTGTTTTCAATCTTGCTGATTCTGTTCTTATCTTCTGTTTTAGCTGGCTCTTTTGACACTATTCTGGCAGGGAAAGGGGATGGGGCACAGCCTTGTTACTGCCACGTGGAGGTTGAAGTCCAGGTTTCCCACTCAGCTTCTTCCATTGACACCTAAGAGGGGACTGCTCCTTTTTGCAGCTGGATGAGGATGGGATGGTCTCCATGGACACTGAAGGAGTAGAAGCCTTATTAGGGGCTGGAGGGGATGAAAGTCTTGGGACCCTGTTGGGCCTTCTCTGACACAACCCCAGTGATGGTGTTGGGGTGACTTGTTAGAGTCTCAAGAGCATGGAAAACTAGGCTCCCCACGTAACCTTTGCTGCTGTGGGTGCAGAAGGGGCCACAGTATTTTCTATGGTGTTTGGCTTGAAGTAGAACAATTATTGTCTAGAAGTTTTCTGTCTTGCTAGGCTGCACTTTCCTGGTCTTGAGGCTAGAGAAATCAGGCTTTTGCTGGGGCTTCTTTTGTCTGTACCCATTGGTGTATCCTGGTGGCTGGCTTCTTCACGTCCAAGTCTGTGATATATGAGGTAAAAAGAAAACCCAGGAACCCACCACCATGTTGCTCCTTGGGCCCCAAGAACCTTAGGAAGCCTGCCTCCTTCTCTCCACCTTTCAGAGTCTTCTTATGCTTTTGGATGTACTTAGCAAGAGGAATAGGGCAAAGTACATCTATTCCATCTTCCTGAAGTGCAAGTAGCCCCAATTATTTTTTTTTTTTTTAAAGATTTTATTTTTTTCCTTTTTCTCCCCAAAGCCCCCCAGTACATAGTTGTATATTCTTCGTTGTGGATCCTTCTAGTTGTGGCATGTGGGACGCTGCCTCAGCGTGGTCTGATGAGCAGTGCCATGTCCGCGCCCAGGACTCGAACCAACGAAACACTGGGCCGCCTGCAGCGGAGCGCGGGAACCCAACCACTCGGCCACGGGGCCAGCCCCCCCAATTATTTTTTAAGACCAAATTGATTTGGTTCAGACCATGTGAAAACTTATTATAATATTAAATTAGATCAAAATTTTAGCATAAAATCACTTTATAAAGAATTGTTATATAACTAAGCTTTCCTCTTTTCCTCTAGTATTTTGATGGCAATTCAGATGCCTCTACAATAAAAGAGAATCAGTTTGACCCACCTATTGTGGCTAGATATATAAGGATCTCTCCAACTAGATGCAATAACAAACCTGCCCTTCGATTGGAGCTGCAAGGTTGTGAGGTTAACGGTAAGGAACAAATAGACACTATTTCCTCGCTGCAGCTCAGAGAATCAGGATTTGGGAGGTATGGGAGAATGGGTGGAATCTTTAGTTGTCTTCAATGACTTAGGCTCCTAGAAAAACCTTTGTGAAAAGGAGTTCCACTCAGGTAAACTCTCGCTGTGACCTAGACTGAGACTGGTTCTACCAGCCAGAGAACAGGCACCATCTCTCTGAACAGAGCCTGGATGATATGGACACTGCCCTGATCCTCCAAGGAAGAGCCCCAGTTCAGAATGACCTCCATCAGCCCTTTTCAATAAGAACTGAGAGTCAAACTAAATATGACTTTCCAAAGTCCTCCAGGTCACTCAGACTTTAATGTAATGAAAGTAGATAGCAACATTATTGGCATATATGTGTTGTTCAATGAATGTTTTTGAAATATAAATCTGCTTCCCAACTTCCTGAAACCTTGATTGTACTGTATATTCTGTTTCACACCCTCTGTAGATACGCAAGTCTTTTCTGTGTCAGCTGCTATTTTTCAGGGGATGTAATGTGACTTGTGGTATAAATAAATCCAGGTAACCATAAATGGCCATCATAAAATTCTACCATATATAACAAGGATGTTTAAGAGTCTTATCAACTATTCTCCTTCTCTGACTCTTAAAGCAGTACTTTCCAAAATTTTTCTCTCAAAACACATATATAGAAGATAACACCTGTCTAGCAGTCTAGGGTAAAAGAATGAAGCAATTGAATCCAGCGTGTGTCTCTTCCAGGCCCCACCTGTCTGCTCAAGGACTGAGGTGGGAGAGGGAACAATACATAGGCACACCTGAAAGTTGTTGTGGCACACCTGTTGGGGAGCCTTCTCTCAGGGTGGAGGGAAGAAGTCATGCTTCACAGTGGAGAAAGTAGCTGAACTTTGGAATCAGTTTCTTATCAAAGTAAATAATGGGAAAGTATACTCCTGATATTCATGACAGATATGGATATGGGCACTTTGCCAATGCCAGATAGCAGTGGTATTTAATATCTCCCATATAAAATGCAAATTTTGTACAGGCGGGAGCACTCCTTGAAACAGCTCCAAAAATCATTGTTTTTTACTTTCCTATGATGTAAATGGCAGTTAATTCAGATCATAGAGGCAAGGTACCCTAAAATGTGATATTCTACTCTGTTAATCTATTTAAAACAGCTATTTTCTATACAAGAAGCATTCCTTTTTTTAAATTGCCTCACTTTCTTGATATTTGTATAATTAACATTAGCAGTAGGCTTTCTTCTTTTTAAGGTTGTTTTTTTTTTCATGGATAAAGTAAGGTAACACTTCAAGAAAATGTTTGCATGATTTCCTAGCAAGAACAAAGTGTCACAGAGATGATGGGCAGCCAGTTGGGCTCACTCACTAGCTGTGTTTCTTACACTCACAGATCAGCCTTGATGCCTATGACATTCAAATTCATGCCTTGACAAAATTCTAAAGGGTGCATAATATGGATCACCCTCAAAGGGTTGAAAATAAATATTAAATGTGACTACCAAGGGTCCACTGTATCTTCTTCTTTGTAGTTTTTGTTAGAAGAAGAAATAGAGTATGTTTTTATATACCTATATAGTTTAGGAGTTATTAGCTATCTCAAAGCAAAAACAGAAGTTTCCATGACACTCAAGGAGAGAAATGGGTTAGATATTTAGAACACGGTATTCCGTGTCAGACTGCCTGGGCTCAAATTTAGTTGCTGATTCTTCTAGTCATGTTATTTTAGGCCAGTTACTTTTTCTTGCTGTCTTTTGTTTCCTTGTTTGTAAAATGGAGATAATTAGGAACATTTGATAATACATGTAAAGCCTGAAAAAGAGGTTGGCACTTGGTTGATAACTGTTCATGTTGTGATAGCTGTTTTTGTTGTTACTTAGTAGTAATTATTTCCTGTCTCCTCTGCAGTACAAACCGTCAGGTGGGGAATATCGGTGGTGCTTAATTAATCACATTACTTTTCTCTTGACAGGATGCTCCACGCCGCTGGGTATGGAAAGTGGAAAGATAGGAAACAAGCAAATCACAGCTTCGTCATTTAAAAAATCTTGGTGGGGTGATTACTGGGAACCCTTCTATGCCCGCCTTAATGCCCAGGGCCGTGTGAATGCCTGGCAAGCCAAGGTGAAACATCCCCTACTGTGAATGGAGTTCCCTCAGCCTTCTAGTAGAAAACAAAGGTCCTTACTACAGGGGATACGGGGGCTTGGGAAGCAAGAGTATCACCTCCTGTTTCTGCAGATTAAGATCCTAGGTCTGAGAACCTAGGATGTCTATTGACTTGATAGCTTTAGCTCTAACTTTGGCTCAGAGAGAAGTTATTTATCATCTCTGTGGTTCTTGGTCTAGCCTTGATTTAGACCAGGGGTGGGCAAACGTTTTTCTGCAAGGGCCAGATCATAAATATTTTAGGCTTTGGGCCATACATTCTCTGTCAGAACTACTTAACTCAGCTATTGTAGCAGGAAAGCAGCCATAAACAACAGGGAAATGAATGAGCATGGCTATGTTCCAATAAAACTTTATTTACAAAAACAGGCAGTGAGACAAATTTGGCCCTTGGTCTGTAGTTTGCTGACTCCTGATTGAGACAACTTCTATTAGTGATAAATGATTTAGATTTGCAACATCTTGTCTTCTTCTCCCCTCACCTTCCAGAATTTAGTAACATTTTTCATTTTCTTAAGGCCATTTAAATTTTTTTGTTCTCATTTTTTGAGAACTGTGTGACATTCCCTTAGACAACCAGAGGCATGGTAAAATTCTGCAAAACCAGGGTTAAAAATCAGTGATCTAAGTTTAATAAACATCTTCCAGAGAGTTATATTGCCCCTGATATTAGCCCACTGAGTAATTCAGGTAACTTATTTTAGAATAACTGTTAATTATTGACTCATTTTTCTTTCTTCAACTGACTTGAGAAGTCAGAATGGCATCAGATGTGAGAATGATCCTGTCAACCAACTTAACCCAAGTTCCCTATTTTCTATCCTCCCAACTTCCTCCCTTAACATGCGTACATTCCAATTCCCTGGAATCTCTAGAATTCCATGTCCTGTTCTTAAATTATGCCACCAGAAAGGAAAAGGGAAGTATGGTGCTAGTGGAGTAAATAGAAGAGCTTGGACCCGATACAGATAGTCTTGGGAAGCAATGTTGGTGCCTCATTTCTGGCCCATCATAGAATCACAGAACATTGGAATGGCAAGGGATTTTACAAAGTATCTGGTGCATACTTTTCCCTTGAAGTCTAAACACAAAGGAGCTTAAATAATTTTAGGTGAGTCTGGTGGCAGAATTGGGAATCCCATTCTCCTGATAAACAGGTCAGTGTTACTTTCATCATTTGAAACAACCCAAACACCTCATTTTGCAATTTTGCAGAGGGGGAGACTGAGTTAAAATAATAAAAGTAATAATTTTATATTACATTATATTTATATAATATAAATAAAATAAGAAAAGGTTAAAGAGAGAAGATGTCATCTAACTCTTTCCCAAATGACCCTTTAGACTTGTTCATGGAATAACTTTGTCACCCTACCCTCTGTTTTACAGCCTTTAAAAACAATTTGCTCTGTATATAATTTGCTCTTAGTCCTTGTGATATAAT
The DNA here is from genome assembly GCF_021613505.1 of Equus quagga. Taxonomy (NCBI): domain Eukaryota; kingdom Metazoa; phylum Chordata; class Mammalia; order Perissodactyla; family Equidae; genus Equus; species Equus quagga. The sequence goes on along the minus strand of NC_060279.1, from coordinate 6,025,109 downwards.
AAAGGCTCCAAAGATTAAATGCTAATTTTAAGTTTTAATGCTATCATTTTAAATCTGGAATTTTAGGTCAAAACTATTTGTTTCACTTAAACTTCTATAAGTATGAAATGGCTTTATAGGGTCTCTTTGGAGAGGCTGAAAGTCTAAGCCAGTATGCTGGCCTTCATGCAGACTGAGGGTCTCTACCTCTTTTATGCCTACAAAACTCCTCTAGTTATCTATATTCTGTATCACTAGTACAACCTTGATTTGAAGACACACTAAGATACCACCAGATATCACTAGAGGATGTTACTCAGTTAACAAAAAGTCTCCTAATGCAATCATTTTAATTTGATTAATTTGCTTTAAAAATACATATAGCACGTGACTATATGCATATATATACATTTGTGTATACATATATACACATACAGACATACACGAGTGATGTTGAGGAAATATATCAATATTCATTATTTCACACAGAATTGACTGTGGGGCATGATAAATCTCCCAAAGGTGAAAATTTATCTCAGATTACTCCAAAACTCAATTAGTCCTTCTGATCCTCTTTCTCCAAGTGCATATCACCAAACATGTGATTAGGCGTTTTGTTAGGCCAGAGACAGGATAATCACTATGCCGTATCAAGCCCTAGGTATAGCTTTATTCAGTCTCTCAAGTATTATATTTATTTGAAATATCGGAAAAGAAGAAATTGGACTATTTCTCCTATTTGACATTAGCAATGGAAAGGGAAGTAGGACTTTTCTAAAATAAGTTAAATAAAGATAGGATACTATCAAATTCTGTCCCAGATAACCTGTCAGAAATGTCATCACAGTATTTAACAAACTTGTTTAAGAGAATAATATTTCCAGATAATTTAGAAATTTAATGTTTTTTCTTAAGTAAAATTCATTCATTTATTCATTCAGCAATATTTGTTGAACACCAACTGTGTGCAAGCATTGTGGCAAGTACCTGGAAACAAAACTAAGCCAGTCCCTGCCCTCAAAGAATAAGGGATACAAAAAAGTAAACAACTAATTCTTGTATGATGTGTGAAATACTCCAGTAGAAGTTTATATATGTGCTGTGACAACAAACCAGAAGGGACAGGGAAGGCTTCCAGGAGACAGGGAATCCTAAGGGATGAGACGGAAAAGAAATCCTTGTGAGCTCTGTGCATTTTTGTGTATGTTGGTCTAAAAAAGCAAAGGTTTTAATATCTGTCTTATCCATGTGTTCTTATCATTTTCACAGGCAAACAACAACCAACAGTGGTTACAAATTGATCTGCTCAAAATCAAGAAGATAACTGCAATTGTAACACAGGGTTGCAAGTCTTTGTCCTCTGAAATGTATGTAAAGAGCTACACCATTCACTACAGTGACCAGGGAGAGGAATGGAAACCTTACAGGCAGAAAGCCTCGATGGTGGACAAGGTACGGGATGGTATCTTGGCAAAAAGAATGCAATTTGAAAACTGTGCTATGATGAGAATAGTACCCTGCATTTGCAAATAGCTCTTTGCATTTGACAAATATGCACTGGCATGTACCATCTCTTTTAAGTCTTCTAAATCTTGGCTCTGCAGGTCCCTGGTCTTGGGAGGGACTATGCACGTTATCTTTCTGCTTTGACTGAGCCTCCTGTGAAATAGTGAGAACAAAACACCAGTGGATGGTGTGAGGCTTAATTAGTCCTGATTCAGAAAGATGGTGAAGGGGTTTTCTCAGTCTGCTTGGGTTGCTGTATCGAATGGCCATAGAGTGAGTGACTTAAACAACAAACATTTCTCAAAGTTCTGGAGATCATGGTGCCAGCATAGTAGAGTTCTTGGTGAGGACCTGGTTCCTGGTTTTGCCCTCATATGGCCTTCCACTCAGAGAGAGAGATGCCATATCTCCTCCTCTTTTTATAAGTGTATACCCTCATGAGGCCCTCATGAGGCCTTACCCTCATGACCTAATTTAATCCTAATTACCTTCCAAAGCCCCATCTCCTAATACCATCTCATTGGGGGTTAGGGTTTCACCATATGAATTTTGGGAGCACACAAACATGCAGTCCATAACAAGGGTCTAGAAAACCTTCCACTACATTAGCGTTGCCTTGGATATACTTGTTATTCATGATGATCAAATACCCATGGCCATAAAACTTTCAGTGTTATATTGTTATTAAGCAGAAAACAATTGTTATCCTTACTGATGAGGAGAATAATTTCCTGCAAGTTGAACTACTCCATTACACTCCTAAATTCCCAGTTATATGGCTTTAAAATGCTACCAGAGGCAACACTAAGTAGATGAGCCTAATATTCCAGGAATGGGAATAGGAATGAAACCAGTAGGAAGAGCAACACAGGAGAAGGGGATGGACATTTACTGAAGGCTCACTGTGGGCTCAGCACTTATCTCAAATGAATTTGAACCTCCCTTTCTTTTTAAACCCCTGGGTTGGTTGTGTGTTTCTTTGGTTTGGCTTGTTATATTTCTTGCTGTTCCAGATGACCTCATAGCATGGTAAGGATTATTGTCATAAACAAATAGTGATTTAGCTTCTGCTGTGCATAAATCTTGGGGATTTGCTGAGGATGAAAAAAAAGGCGTAAAACGTAGTTTAGTTGAGGACATAGGGCATGTGCCAAAAAGGATAAATAAAAGTGCATGGTTGCATTTTATTTTAAATGTTAGTAATAGTTAACCACTTATTGGTGTCTACTATCTGGCATTTACTAAGCACTTGTCATATGTTTACAGACATTTTTTAATCTTTACAACAACTTCCGTGAGGTAAAATTTTATTATCCCTATTTTGCCAATGAGGAAATGGGGAATCAGAGAATATGAGTAACTTGCTCAAAGTCACACAACTACAAAGGGGCAAAGGGCAGAGATGGCTTTGCAGCTGCTCCACAGCACCATGTCAGATTGCTTTATTATTCCCTAATTCAACTCAGATAACTGGTGAGGTGAAATCTCTAAAGAGATCTGTCTGGAGTGTGATTTCATAATTGATCTAAGATCAACTTTGTAATAATGTTGTATGTGTTCCTTGATGCCCTCGGTTTGAACTAAAAGGATAAAAAAATTATCTGTAAGATTTTTATACCCATTATACCATCATTAAAGATTTTCTCATATTTTGCTTTCAGATTTTTGAAGGAAATACTAATATCAAAGGACATGTGAAGAACTTTTTCAACCCACCAATCATTTCCAGGTTTATCCGAATCATTCCAAAAACATGGAATCAAAGTATTGCACTTCGCCTGGAACTCTTTGGCTGTGATACTTACTAGAATTGAATATTCAAAAAAATAGAGGGACTCTTAAAGATATCAAACCAATTAGAGTAGGCAAGGTATTTTATAGCTATTTTAAATATTAATAATTTTCCACTATTTCCCTTTTTTCTGTTAGAGAATAAAATTTTATATATGAAACTTTTATGATGTAACTTTGCTACTATTAAGTGGGATGATGATTATTATTTCTGCATTAATTTGAATATAAATGGGAAAATATCAAGAACCAACAAGAAAATAGCTCATCTTTCACAATGATTAAAAGTGCTATATAAAGTAATATTTATGTAGTTAACATGCTTCATTATAGTTCTTTTAAGTGCTATGCACATTAATAAGAGATATTACTTTCTTAAACTATTTATAGACCTGGATAGCTTTTACGCCTACATTTTCTTTGAAAGAGATATGATTTAAGAGTAAAGGAAACAACCAAGATTTTTAAATGGTTTGTTTTTTTTGACACTGGAGAAGAAAACAATCTTACCATATGAAAGGACAAGTGCTTAGAATACCCTGTCTTACCTACATGACAATTGTTTTTCTGACCCTCCATGAGTAAAGATACAATTAGCACATTTTCAGTAGTCCTGTTGGACTTGTGAATCTGGCCTGGTCTGCCTTGGAACTGATTGCACATATTGATGTTCAATATTAGTGTCATTAGCCATGGAACAGAACCAGAATAACTATGGCAGAACTCAATGTATAACCCTGGCTTCATTCTAGCTGTTTCAAAACATAGATTCACCTAAGGGAAAGCTAATACATATAAAACAGAGCACTGGAACGCTTGGCCCAAATGCAGCTGTTCCTGCTAGAACAGGCCCCTAGCCAAACTGGCAAGCAGTTAAAGTTCTCTTTCAGTGCCCTTCTCTCTGTGGCCCCAACCTCCTCTTCTCCCTTCCTCAGCAACTTCCCCTTTCAGCACTCAGTTCCCTGGGAACTTGGCATCCAATGATCCTATAGACATTGTGAGACTAGGTAGCCTTCTGGCATTGTTTAAGTCACAAGGAATAAACAGTCACCGGTGAGGCACTCTATTTTTCTGGAACAAACCACCCCAAAACTTAGTGTTTAAAACTATGACAAATTTATTCTCTCTCATGATTCTGTAGGCCAACTGGGCTCAGCTGGGTGGTTTTACTGCTGGCTTCATTTGGGGCCTCTAGTGATGTTATAGTCAAACAGTGTCTGTAGCCAGAGGCATCAAGAGGCTCAACTGAATGTTGGGACACCTGGTCCCCTCTCCCTCTTCAAGTAGTTTCAGATTCTCCCCTCATTACGTGGCTTCCATGTGGTCTGTCCATTTGGTGTCTCCAAAAGGACAGCTAAACATCTTGTAGGGTGGTTCAAGCTCCCAGCAGCAAGTATTTAGGAGGTAAGAAGCAGAAGCTACCATTCCTTTTAAGGCTAGGCCCAGAACTGGCACAGTCTCAGTTCTGCTGCTTTCTATTGGTTAACACAAGTCACAGGCCAGCCTAGACTCCATGTAGGATGGAACTACACAAGGGTGTGCATACCAGGAGGCGTAATTCATTGGGAGCCTCTCTAGAGACTAACTACCAGAGTTACCTATTGCACCTATGGGTAGGGTGAGCCCTGTGAATGCATACAGGAGATTCAAACATCCACAAAACATTGGCTTTCTTTTTTTATTTTAAAATTTTTTTTCAGCTTTTTTGAGGTATAATTGAAAAATAGAAGTATATTTAAAATGTACAACATGATGATTTGATATACTTATACATTGTGAAATGATTCCCACCATCGTGTTAATTAATTAACACATCCACTACCTCACATAGTTACCTTTTTTGGTGAGAACACTTAAGATCTACACTCTCAGCAAATTTCACTTATACAATATTATCAATTTAGTCACTGTGCTATACTAACGATCCTCAGAACTTATTCATCTTATAACCAAAAGTTTGTACCCTTCACCAACCTCTCCCCATTTCCCTACCTGCCAGCCCCTGGCAACCACCATTCTACTTTGTTTCTGAGTTTGACTTTTTTTTTATTTTAAGATTCCATACATAAGTAAGACTATGCAGTACTTGTCTTTCCGTCTAGCTTATTTCACCTAGCATAATACCCTCCAAATTCATCCATGTTGTCACACATGGCACGATTTATTTCTTTTTTAATGATGAATAATATTCCATTGTATATATAGACCACATCTTCTTTATCCACTCATCCATCTACACACACTTACAGTATTTCCGTATCTTGGATATCGTGAATAATGCTGCAATGAACATGGGAGTGCAGATATCTCTTCCAGCTAGTGATTTCATTTTCTTTGGATACATATCCAGAAGAGGGATTGCTGGATCATATGGTAGTTCTATTTTTATTTTTTGAGGAATTCCATACTGTTTTCCGTAGTGGCTGTGCCAGTTACATTCCAACCAACAGTGTATAAGGGTTCCCTTTTCTCCACATCTCACCAGCATTTGTTGTCTCCTGTCATTTTGATAATAGCCATCCTAAGATGTATAAGGTGATATCTCATTATAGTTTTGATTTGCATTTCCCTGATGATTAGTGATGTTGAGCATCTTTTCATATACCTATTGGCCATTTATATATCTTCTGTGGAAAAATGTCTATTCAGGTCCTTTGCCCATTTTTTAATTGGGTTATTTGGGGGGGGGGGGTGGAGTTGTTGTTTGTTTTGCTACTGAGTTTTATGAGTTCCTTATATATTTTGGATATTAATCTCTTGTTGAATAAGTGGTTTGCAAAAATTTTCCCCCATTTCATAGGTTGCCTTTTCATTTTGTTGATGGTTCCTTTGCTGTACAGAAGCTTTTTAGTTTGATATAGTCCCTCTTGTTTGTTTTTGCTTTTGTTGCCTGAGCTTTTGGTGTCATATCCAAAAACTCATTGCCAAGACCAACGTCAGGAGCTATCCCATATGTTTTATTCTAGGGGTTTTATGATTTCAGGTTTTACATTCAAGTCTTTAATACACTTTGAGTTGAATTTTCTGTATGGTGTAAGATAGAGGTCCAATTTCATTCTTCTGCTTGTGGGTACCGAGATTTCCCAACACCATTTATTGAAGAGATTATCTTTTCTCCATTGTGTATTTTTGATGCCTTTGTCAAAAATTAATTGACCATATATGTATGGGTTTATTTCTGAGCTGTTGATTCTGTTCCATCAGTCTATGTGTCTGTTTTTATGCCAATACCATACTGTTTTGATTACCATAGCTTTATAATATAGTTGAAATCAAGAAATGTGATGCCTCTACCTTTGCTCTTCTTGTTCAAGATTGCGTTAGCTATTCAAGGTCTTTTGTGGTTCCATAGGAATTTGAGTATTGCTACTTCTGTGAAAAAGGCTATTGGAATTTTGATAGAGATTGCATTGACTCTGTAGATTACTTTGGGTAGTATGGACATTTTAACAATATAAATTCTTGCAATCCATGATATGGAATATCTTTTCATTTAATTGTGTCATCAATTTCTTTCATTAATGTTTTATAGTTTTCAGTGTACAGACATTTCACTTCCTTGGATGAACTTATTCCTAAGTATTTCATTCATCCTTTTTGATTCTATTGTACATGGGATTGTTTTCTTAATTTCTCTTTCCAATTGTTCATTGTTAGCGTACAGAAACACAACTGATTTTTGTATATTGATTTTGTATCCTGCAACTTTACTGAATTCATTTATTAGTTCCAACAGTTTTTTGGTTAAGTCTTTAGAATTTTCTACATATAAGATCATATCATCTGCAAATAAAAACAATTTTACTTCTTCCTTTCTTATTTGGTGACTTTTATTTCTTTTTCTTGACTAATTTCCCTGGCTAGAACTTCCAACACTATGCTGAATAGAAGTGGTGAAAGTGGACATTCTTTTCTTATTGTTGGTCTTAGAGAAAAGCTCTCAGCTTTTCACCATTGAATATGATGTTAGTTGTGGGCTTGTCATATACGGTCTGTGGTATGTTAAGGTACATTCCGTCTATACTTACTTGTGAGAGTTTTTATCTCTCACATTGAATGAATTGAATGAAGTGAACATTCACAAGTGAATGTTGAATTTTGTCAAGTGCTTTTTCTGCATCTATTGAGATAATCATATAATTTTTATCATTCATTTTTTATGGTGTATTACATTTATTGATTTTCATATGTTGAACCATCCTTGAATCCCAGGGATAAATCCCACTTGGTCATGGTGTATGATGTTTTTAATGTGCTCTTGAATTTGGTTTGCTAAAATTTTGGTATTTTTGCATCTGTGTTTATCAAAGATATTGGCCTGTAATTGTCTTTTCTTGTAGTGTCCTTATCTGGCTTTGGTATGAAGGCAATGCTGGCCTCCTAAACGAGTTTGAGAATGCTCCCTCTTTCTTTATTTTTTGGAAGAGTTTGAGAAGAACTGGTGTTAATTCTTCTTTAAATGTTTGGTAGAATTCGACCATGAAGCCATCTGGTCCTGGGCGCTTTTTTTGTTGGAATGTTTTGATTGCTGCCTCAATATCAATACTCATTATTGGTTTGTTCAGATTTTCTATTTCTTCATAATTCAGTCTTGATAGTTTCTAGGAATTTACCAATTTCTTCTAGGTCATCTAATTTGTTGGTGTATAACTGTTCATAGTAGCTTCTTATAATTATTGGTATATCTATGTTATCAGTTGTAATGTCTCCTCTTTCATTTATGATTTTTACTTGAGTCTTCTTTCTGTTGTTTTTTTTTTAGTCCAGTTAAAGTTTTGTCAATTTTGCTTATCTTTTCAAAAAGTTAGCCCTTAGTTTTGTTGATCTTTTCAATTGTCTTTCTAGTTTGTATTTCATTTATTTCCACTCTGATCTTTGCTATTTCTTTCCTTCTACTAACTTTGGGCTTAGTTATTCTTCTTTTCCTAGTTCCTTGAGGTATAAAGGAACTGTTGTTTGAGATATTTCTTTTTTCTTAATGTAAGTGTTTACCACCATAAACTCCCCTCTTAAAACTGCTTTTGCTGTATCCCATAAGTTTTTAGTACTCTGTGTTTCCATTTTCATTTTTCTCAAGATATCTTTTGATTTCCAATTTGATTTCTTCTTTGACTCATTGGTCATTCAGGTATGTTGTTCAATTTCCACTATTGTGAATTTTCCAGTTTTCTTCTTGTAACTGATGTCTAGTTTCATTACATTGTGGTTGGAAAAGCTGCTTGATATGATTTCAGTCTTCTAAAACTTGTGAAGACTCGTTTTGTGGCCTAACATGTGATCTCTCCTGGAGAATGTTCCATGTGCACTTTAGAGGAATGTGTATTCTGCTGCTGTTGGATGGAATGTTCTGTTAATATCTGTTAGTTCCATCTGATCTAATGTGTGGTTTAAGTTTGTGTTCCCTATTGATTTTCTGTCTGGATGATCTATTCATTATTGAAAGTGGGGTATTTCAGTTCCCTACTATTACTGTATTGCTGTGTATTTCTCCCTTCAGATCTGCTAATAATTGCTTTATATATTTAGGTGCTCCAATGTTGGGTGCATATATATTTACAATTCTTATATCCTCTTGATGAATTGACCCCTTTATCATTATATAATGGTCTTTTCCTCTTTACAGTTTTTGGCTTAATGTATATTTTGTCTGATATAAGTATAGTTACCCTTGCTCTCTTTTAGTTTACATTTGCATGGAGTATTTTTCATCCCTTCACTTTTAGTCTTTATGTGTCTTTAAAGCCAAAGTGAGTCTCTTGTGGGCAGTATATAGTTGGGGCTTATTTTTATATCCATTTAGCCACCCTATGTCTTTTGATTGGAGAATTTAGTCCATTTACATTTAAAGTAATTATTGATAGGTACACACTTACTGACATTTTCTTCATTGTTTTATGGCTGTTTTGTAATTCCTTTGTTCCTTTCTTCCTCTCTTACTCTCTTCCTTTGTTATTTGATGATTTTCTGTAGTGGTACGCTTTGATTCCTTTATCTTGTGTGTATCCAGTAGAGGTTTTTATTTTGTAGTTACAGCAAGGCTTACAAAAAAATCTTATAGTTTTATCTATTTGAAACTGAAAACAACTTAACTTCAAATGCATTCAAAAGCTCTACACATTTACACTCCCCCCCATTTTATGTTACTGATGTCACAACTTACATCTTTTTATATTGTGTATCCATTAGCAAATTATTGTAGCTATAGTTATTTTAAATAGTTTTCCTTTTAAGCTTTACACTAGAGTTATAAGTGATTTACACACCACCATTACAATATTAGCATATTCTGAATTTAACTACATACAGTCATGTGATGCATAACAATGTTTTGGTCAGGAATGGACCGCCTACATGACAGTGGTCCCATAAGATTAGTACCATATAGCCTAGGTGTGTAGTAGACTATATCTTTTAGGTTTGTGTAAATACTGTAGGAGAGGAAGAAATTTTGCTCTACGCTTCTAGGTTCTTCCGGCTTGTCTAAGAATTAAATTGACATGAAATATTAACAGGAGAGAAACAAACAAAAATTTAATAACATGTATACATGGAAGAGAGCCAGGAAAACTGAGTGACTTGCCAAAATGGCTGAAGCCCTCACCTTAAATACTATCCTCAACTAAAGACAAAAGAAGATGTTGGGGTTGGGGAAAGTCAAGATCTTTAAATAGAAGGAAGGCAATTGACAGGCAGGTGAAAAGGAGCAAACGTTTGAAAAATAGGTCCTTGTTTGGCCACACAGAAACAAGAATACAGAGGGAAGCCCAACAAACAGGCTTTTCTAAATTCCTCCCTGTCTACTACCTAGTTCATGTTATGTTAAGGTGATAGGTCACTTCCTGAGACAGGTTTTTCTTATCCGAATTCTTTTAGGCAGCTATGGGGGAGATAACAAGAAAAACTTTCTGAATCTTTTGTTTCTTAGAAATAATCAGCCTAAAATAATCTTCATGTTAGATTCATGGCAAATTTTGTTTCCCTTCAATAGACTCTAGAATGTTCACATGACAATGAAATTGATTAATGACCCTTCATCAGAATGTATCCTCATCATTAAGCGATGCATGACTGTATTTACTTTTACCAGTGAGTTTTTTCAGATTTTTTCATGTTACTAATTAGCATCCTTTCATTTCAGCTTAAAGAACTCCCTTTCACAATTCTTATCAGGCTAGTCTAGTGGTGAATAAATCCTTCAGCTTTTGTTTGGGAAAATCTCTTATCTCTCTTCCAATTCTGCAGAACAACTTTACTGGGTAAAGTATCTTGGCTGGCAGTGTTTTTCATTCAGCACTTTGAATACATCATCCCACCCTCTACCGGCCTGCAATGTTTCTGCTAAAAAGTTTGATGATAATCTTAGGAAAGTTCGTTTGTATGTAACAAGTCACTTTTGTCTTGCTCCTTTTACGATTCTCTCTTTGCCTTAACTTTTGAGAATTTAATTATAATGTGTCTCAGTGTGGATTCTTTGGGTTCATCTTATTTAGGAGTTTTTGGGCTTCCTGGATCTGGATGTCTGTTTCTTTCCCCAGGTTTGGGAAGTTTCCAGCCATTATTTCTTTAAATAAGCTTTCTACCCCTTTCTCTCTTTGTTTTCTTTCTAGGACAGTTATAATGCATATTTTGATCTGCTTGATGATATCCCATAAGTCTCTTAAACTATCTTCATTCTTTTTTATTTTTGCTTCTCTGATTAGATGATTTCCATTGCCCTGTCAAGTTCACTGATCCTTTATTCCACTTGATCTAGTCTGCTGTTAACCCCTCTATTGAATTTTTCAGTTCAGTTTGCATTCTTTAGCTCTCTATAATTCCTGTTTGGTACCTTTTTATATTTTCTGTCTCCTTATTGAAATTCTCATTTCAGTGACGCATTGCTTTCCTAACCTTGGTGAGCATCTTTATGACCATTATTTTAATTTTCTGTTGGGTAAATCACCTATCTCTGTCTGAGATTGATTTCTGGATATTTGTCTTATTCTTTTGTTTGAAATATCCTTTTTCTGGATTCTCTGCACTGGTTTCTATGCATTAGCTAAAACAACTACCTCTCCCAGTCTTGAGAGACTGGGCTTGTGTAGGAAATGAACCTCTTCAGTCAGCCCTGCCTAAGCTCAAGGTTGCCTCTCAAACCTTTGTGATTGTCCAAGCCATGTTCTTTGTTCTAGTGGCTTCCAGTAGCTTAGGATATGCCAAGACCTGCCATTGTCCCCAAGGTGTGGGAAATGCCCATATGGCTGTTCAGGCTCCTAGAGGACTACTAATTGCCAGTCCCATCAGCTCCCCAATGCAGGCTAGTTGGAAGCCTGACCTTCAGGCAGCATCTAAGAAAGTCGGGACATTAGATATGCAGTCTAGCCCCTATTGGGGAGAAACTTGGAGCTGGGTGTTTTTGCCTACTCATTCTGTGTTGAGTCAGAGAGGGTGGAAATACTTGTACACCCATACAGAGCCACCTCTTTGTTTTGTGTGGTCCTGGGGGACTTGTAAGTGCCAAGCCCCATCAGTACCCAGAGGTAGGTGATTTGAAAGCCATTCCTTCATGTGGCATTCATAATGTTTGAGATGCTACATGTATGGACAGGCTCTTTACAGGGAGAAGCTGGAGATTCGGTTTTACTGCTGCAGCAAGCTGGAGGGAGACAGCGGGGAACATGTCCTCCAGCTCTTTCAGGCTCCCAAGAGAATCCCAGTCAGCAGCCACATGGAGGCTGATTAGAATCCAGAACCTCAAACAGCAGCTGGAAAAGTATGCAGTCAAGTCCTTTCTAGGGAGAAACTGAGAGATGAGCATTTTCACCTGCTCCTTCTGTGCTGAGTCCAGGGGAGGGGTAGCTGCAAGAAGTGCTTGCATGCTCATTTGAAAACTGCTTTTTTTATTTAATATGGTCCTGTGAGACTCTGAATGCCAAGCCCTGTTGGCTCTCAGAGCTAAATGATTTGAGCACCCATTCCTTGAGTGGCAGCTCAAAAGTTTGGGGCACATTCCCAGGAAGAAGCTGGCAACTAGTTTTTTTGTTTGTTTGTTGGAGTGAGCCAGAAGGAGAATGCAGGGGAAGTGCCCACTAGCTCTTTTGGACTCCCAGGAGGATCCCAGTCAGGACCCAGATGCAGGCTGATTAGCAGCCAGACCCTCAGGCAGTATGGCAAAGTATGCAGTCAGTTCCTTCTAGGGAGAAACTTGGAGATGGGAGTTTTGCCTGTTCGCTTTGCACTGAGCCCTGGGGTATAGCTGCAGGGAGTGCTCATGTGCCCCTTTAACAACTGCTTCTTTGTTTGCTATGGTGCTGTGGGACAGTAAATGGCAAGCTCCATTGGCTCACTGAACTAGATGATTTGAGGACTCCTGTCCCTCGAATGGCAGCCTTAAAAGTTGGGGTCTAGATGTGTGGTCCAAACTCTTTGCTCACAGGGAGAAGCTGGGAGTTTAGAAGTTCCCTCCTGATTGAAAAGCACTATGCTGGGGGTGGGGTTTATGGCAAATGCGTGTCTCAGCCTTTCCTACCCATTTTGATATGGGTATTTTCTCAGTCACCTGATGTAGGACTCACTCAGTAAGTTTCTGAATTTCTCTTGGAGGGAATTGACTCATATGTAGCTGTATATTCAGTGAATCCATGCGGTAAGGGAAAGTCAGGAGCCTCCCTTCTCACCATCTTGGTTGATCTAAAACATTTGTTTTCTAATATCACATTCCCATTATTTCCTCCCTTTAATGCTTCATGTCACTGTTCCACCAAAATTTCTCTTATTTTCATTCTGTTAAGAGCAAAAGAGAGTGACTGTAAGGGGAAAATTCCTTTGGTCTCTCCAGGGCCTGCCCCATGGGTATGTGATCTGTTCAGTCATGAAGAGTCCCACACTTGGAGGGCCCCTACACCAGGGGGGTCCCACACTTAGTTTAATGCTCTGCAGTCACCCTCTTGAAATTCTTAGTAGTTTTTAACAAAGGAGTCTGACATTTTCTTTTTGCAATGGGCCCGACAAATTATGTAGCTATTCTTGGGTCTCTATACTGCAGAAATGGGCAGAATCTCTTCTGATCTAAAAAGCTACCAAGGTATAAAAGGCACAAGAAAATCATGTGGAGTAATAGATAGGGGAAGAGATGAGAACGGAGCATGATATCAAACTTTGTTATCTTATATATGAAAAAAATACGACCACAAAGGTTCAACAACCTGCCTGATGCTATTGCTCGTTCAGGTCAGAGCTGAAACCAGGAAGCAGATGATCAGACTCCCAGCCTCTCTTTCAGTTTGGCTTCTCCTCCATAAAGTAGAAATTATAATGTTTATGATTCATCCCCCCCACATAGGTAGACATGAATATTAAGAACTACTAATTGATCTGAAAAGTACTTGTTTGGGGATCAATGAGATGTTTGGATTATAGTTGATACTGTGTAGAAATATTAACACCTCTCTTATTTTGAAATAAAAAGTATTTCCATATTTTTATTCCTCTCTTTGAAGTAATTTAGATGAAATTACAACTTTTGTTGTATAGTGTATCCTCCACTGGCATCAAATAGTCCAATGTTTGTTATATCATACCTAGTTACTATGGAAAGGAGTTAAGTGACTCAGAGCAGAATCATGACTTGCAAGAAGAAACCGACAGACAAAATCCTAAACATTATTAATCATTCTAATTGAGAGTTGGAAAAGAGGGACTGTGAGTCACAAACATAAAAGGGTCAGAGGAAACATGAAATTAGTTCTCCAGGATTTTTTCAAGTTCTTAAAAGAAATTACAAACTTCATGCCACTTTTTAGAACAACTTTGAATAATCTCTATATTTTCAGTTCAGGACCGGTGGCAAACTCAGGGAGAAAGTATTAACCAAACAGCTTAGATCCTCCAAAGAGCCATGAATGTTTCAGCATTTTCTTCTCTGGATGGACCAAGAAGGAGCACGTCATGGGGCAGTAGATTTTGGTTCTGTAACTGGCACATGCACTGAAGCAGTGGGCCTAACACACACTTAAAAATATCCGAGTTCCGCACTACCATTTTTCTTTTGTTTTCCTAATAGAGAGTTATTTTATGGAAAATCCTGAACGCCTAATTCTCCCAAGTTCTTAGGTTCTCATAGACTAGAGATAAGGAAAGCAGTAGAACACAGGCAGATAAAATGACTTTGTGTGGAGTGACATTTATGCCCAGTGACAGTTTTTCTACATACTGGTGCTGGAAGAGACTCCAGCGCTTTAAGAATTGATACCTCTCAGTTGCATAAAATGTCCTCACCAAAACATATACATGTATTTTGCATTTGGTATATGGAAAGAAAACTTAATAATATTAAGCTCCTTAGATATACACCATCATTATTAAAAAGATATTTATTAAGCTCATCTATCTATACAACAAAGCACTATAATAGGCATTGTAGAGGAGAGGATATAAAGAAAATAAAGATACTGCCCTGGCTCTTGAAACACTTACCATCTAGTTGGATAGAGAAGATAATCATAGGAAGAAAATAGAGACTATGAGAAGATTACACCCAGAGTAGTAAAAAGTCAATCAAAGGAGTAACCCATGTGGGATGGAGTCAGACTGTGAAAGCTTTTGGAGAAGGTGATTTGACTCAGATGGGTACAGCGTCCCAAAGAAGTGGATTGGGGTAAAGGTCAATGAAAACCAGGGAAATATAAGAGCTTTATGCCTAAGTTCAGGACCCTGAAAGCTTTCCTTGACATACCCACCCATTCTCCCTACTCCCTCTGTACACAGTCTGATACTGGCTTACCCATCCACCTTCCTCCATCCGCTGCACCATGCCCATAAATCCCGTGTGTTTGCAAGGTCAAAAGAAACGAAAACAACAGCTATGTAGAGGACCTGATGACCTGAGGTTGGGGCAAAAGAAACATATAGATACAAAACATATCTGCAAACTGTGAATGATAGATGGTGGTGACCAGATTAAAAGTGGGTCACCTTTGGAAATGTTATGGAAGATGCCAACATTGGACAGCACTCTAATTCGCTCAGGGTAAGAGGATAGGGCATACTGATCAGCAGGAAAGGCAGTGGAGTAGGTAAAATGTGGTTAAAGTATGTCATACATAGGAAATTGACTAATCCAGAGGTGAGACAATCACATGGGTATATTTGGATAATGACAAGACTTTAAAGTGCTTGATTGTTCTGTTTTGTTTCACCACTAGCCCACATTTCAGCCATCAGAAAATCATCTGCACTTTCATACTTTAGATTTAGGGGGAGCTTCCCAATATCTTAGGAATGATGTGCAAATAATTTCATATACCCACCTGCTTTTTTTTGGCATGAAGTTTGGTAATGATTTTACCCATTGTATTTATCTCAACTGCCTTCTATCGAAGTTCCTCCTGGTTGACCAAAGAGGCTTTAGTCTGGAATGTGGCAACTGTGTTTACAGATATGATAGACAAGAACATAAAACTTCTTTTCTGGGTAGTCTTAAGGAAATGGTGATAAAGGCTATATTTCTACGTAAAGTGCTTAGAATAGCATTTGGCAATAGTAAGCACTATATAGGTATTTATTGCTATTAATATTAACATTACTAATAAAAACAATGACAATATAAATATGATATACTATAATATCAATACAATGATATTATTATAAACCATTATTATTAATTTACTCTCTGTTGAACACCATGTTTTATATTGCTTCTTACATTTTTTAAAATTGTGGTAAATATATATAACAAAAGTGACTGAAGTGGTAAATTTTGTAAGTGTACAGGTCAGTGGTTCACACTGTTGTGCAACCATCATTACTTTTTATCGCTGCTCTATTTTCTACCTGTAACTCCATGCTTTTCCCAGTAGGTGGCAAGTCTGGTTCACTGTACCTAGCCAGAGTTCTGAGGACTTTCACGACAAGGTCAAGCCTTAATTATCCAGGCTAAACAAAGAATTGAACAGCTTTCATGGATTTTCTTCGGTGGATTTAACTGCCCTGATTATGTTTTCCCAGGGGTAGGAACTATTTAACATTAGTTTATATCCTGAGTCCATAGGCCTAGCATGGGATTCAGAAATTATTTTAAATTATTCATAGGCAAATTGGATAATTTAAACAGAATTAAGTAAAAGTTTACTCTACAAGAAAAATCAATTGGTTGCCAATGAAGGAAGCTTGAAATAGGGAGATGTAAATAAGTTATGCCTGAGACTAAACTAGGAAGAATGGTCAGCATGCTAGATTATAGTATGCATTGTGAAGACTGTGCTTTTCTGCAATGCACCAAATATGTCTTTAAAAATTATTTGCTGGTGATGATAGTATGGTTTGATATTTTGCAAGTATTATAAAGAATTCTGTATGCCCTCTTAGCAGCTAACATTCTAAGTCAAAGGTTCTCATACTACTTCAGGTGGCAAAGTAATAGGGAAGCACCATGCTCTTAGCAAAAAATAAAACTCAAATGACTAAACACAACACAATTTTATGTATATATGAATGAATTAACGTATTTATTTCTCTCTCATCTTCCCCCTAAAAGACGTAAGGTTGCTTAAAAGAAAAAATACTACTAGATAACATATGTTAGAAGTAGGAGAGAAAGCAAAGACAGAGGTAGGAACATAAACAAGAAGCAAGAAAGAGAATGACATGAAAATGCATACCATAAAGCCCTTCACCTTGCTATGGGTGGGCTTAAGTTTAGCAGGACAATTTTTAATAGCAGATACAAAAGGAAAAATCTTATCAGTTATACAATAGAGTGACCCCCAAAAATGGTCAAAAGAAGCACTTTTCTTGATACTGAAATTAAAAATAAATTTCTTCCAGGGGCCAGCCTGGTGGTGTAGTGGTTAAGTTTGCATACTCTGCTTCGGCAGCCCAGGGTTCACTGGTTCGGATCCTGGGCGCGGACCTATGCACCGCTTATCAAGCCATGCTGTGGCAGGTGACCCACATATAAAATAAAGGAAGATGGGCACAGATGTTAGCTCAGGGCCAATCTTCCTCAGGGCCAACCTTGCTCAGCAAAAAGAGGATGATGTAATGTGCCTCTCTAACAAGAGTAGATTTTATAGGGCTGTTTCCTCTGCATCCCTCGGGAAAGGCTGGTGGATTCTCACCAAAGCACAGTTCTGTAAAAACAAGATTCCAAAGGCCAGTGCCATGTGGTCCAAGTGCATGGCTCTCTGCTGGTCTGGCTTAAGACAAAGGTAGATTTATAGTCTCTAAAGGAAAATAGCTGTCCTTCAGACAACAGCTCATATCATAAATATTTTCTCTAAGTCACAATTTTGATGGCCATTCAGTGAAAATGAGCTTAAGATCGTAGACTCTGTAAAGTAAAACAACTAAACTTGTTGTTATGTTCTTGCACCCAATTCTCTTATAAACAAATTGTAGTAGAAGCCAAATGTTTCAGAACAATTAATGGGAGAAAAATATATAAATTGAGAAAATTGTTTCCATTAATCTAATTTTTTCCTGTAATTTTGTAATAGAGTGCCACTCTGTTGGTAGTAGAACACCTAAATCCAACTCACAGAATACCTATGGAAAACACATCAACATTCAAACATTTTATATATAGATAAATCTGATTCTTATTTATAACATTTCATTTAGTACAGATGAATCATTTCTAATAATCACCCTTCCTGAAAATGAATATAATATGTTTGGCATCTTTCAATTCAGTTAAAGAAATATTTCCTGCTAATCATGTATAGAAAAGAAAGTTTTAGGTACTGCAGAGAAGTGCCTAGCAGACAAACAGTCTTAAAGGAACTAAAAGACTTACTTACAAATTTCTAGTTATTAAGGTCTGGTTTGAGTAATCACATGTTAATTTCTTCTTCATAGCTAGCTCTTAACATTTTCTAGTGTGTTTTCATATTAACACTCAGTACAATGGACTCTAAACAAATAGTTTCTCCCAGAATTTGAAACCATTTGGACTATGGCCTAGATTTTGAAACATAAATATGTTATGAGCTCCCTGGACAAGTTATTTGCTTTAAAAAGGTGCCATTATCAAGATGAAAGCTTTGCAAATAAAACCAGGTTTATATTTAACTACCTTCCCTCATTCTCCTCTCCAACACACACCCCTGTTTCCCTAACACTTTACTTGCTGTTCTT
This sequence comes from Equus quagga, assembly GCF_021613505.1. NCBI lineage: Eukaryota > Metazoa > Chordata > Mammalia > Perissodactyla > Equidae > Equus > Equus quagga. Next base: position 6,006,719 of record NC_060279.1, on the reverse strand, counting down.
TTTCGATACTCACAAGATGCATGCATGTTTTTTCCCCTTTTCATATTGAGAGCTTCTTTCAAAGTAATCATTTTTATTGCCTACTTTACCAAGACATGTCTTGTCATCCTGTGTTTAGCCCCCTTTAAAGTACTGTCCTACTTAAACCTAATGCCACGCTTTAAAAAACATCCTCTCTAATGGTGTTCTGCAGGTTCTTACAACCCACATTTATAAGGATGTGGAGGGATGTTAAATTCGACTACAGGCTTTTTTTCCTAGAAGATGTACTTGGAGTGCAAGGCTTCCAGGAGATTTCTTGAACCCTTATCCTACCCTTTTGTTTTCTCTCTCTGACTTTTGATCTTTCTCAGTCTTTGGACTATTAAGGATCTGTTAGTAAATACTGGTGGCTTTTTAGTTTTTCTTTTCTTCTTTCTTTTCTCATTTTCTCTCGTCCCCTTTTCCAGAGAAAATGGCCTGTTCTTCATGCCTCTTTCTCATTTGTCTACCTAAGTTTGCATTCAATTAAAATTTTATTATACAGTCATGAGCAAATATCTCTTCAGTCAATTCATTTATTGATTGCTTATTAAGTGCCAGGCACTGCTCTAAGTACTGAAGAGAATAAAACAGACAAAACCCCTACTCTAATAGTGTTTGCCTGCACGTTGAAAGAGACAGACAATAAACAATAAGAAAAACGTACAGGATGTCAGACAGTAAGTCCTAAGGCAAAAATAAATCAGAGAGAACAAGGTGTTTGGAGAAGGGAGAAGGCCATTATTAAACAGGATGGTCAGGGAAGGCCCTACAGAGAAAGGGGACTTTTAAGCAGAGACCAGAAAAAGATGATGAAGTAAACAACATATATGGGTGAAAAAATTAGCGGGTAGAAAGAACAGTGAGTGCAAACGTCTGGCAATAAAGGCAAGCAGGGGGTGATCCAGGAATAGCAAGGAGACTAATGAGCCTGAAGGCAACTGAGCAAGAGGGAGAGTAGAGGATGCAATGGCTTGGGGAGTAAAGTGGGTGGGAAGAGGTAGGGGGTTGAGGTGGGTTGCAGTATAGGTTTAGAAAGCCCTTGGACTTTTTAGCTGAAAGAGGTACGAAGTTACTCTTGAGTTTTGAAAAGAAAAATGGTATGATCTGAGTTACGCTTTAAAAGAATCTTTCCAGCTGCTGTATTGAAAACAGACTGTAGGAGAGCAAGGATATTCACAGAAAGACCAATTTAGATGTAATTGCAGATATCCATAAATAGGGTGGTGGTAATAAAGGTGGGAATAAAGTGGTGGGATTTTGGACATATTTTAAGCCAACAGGATTTGCTGATGAGTTGGATAGTGTACAACAAACACAACAGCTATACTCCTAAAAACTATGGGGAAAAATCCTGCCCAGTGAAACACTGGCAGTGCTTTTTTAAAGCCCAGCATCGTCGAATTCATCTTTCCTTCATGTTTTCTATCAGTTGTTGACAGATCACTTCGCATTCCACTCTACTTCAGCAGCCAGTTCCTGAGAGTGTGACCTGAACCTTGTCATCTCTCAGAACAGGTCCACCTGTGGAATGTTAAACCCAACCAGCCAGAAACTCCTTATGGATGTCATAAACTTCCACCCCACCCACTCAGATTTCACTGAGGCCTCCAGTTCTCTCAACTCCTCCACTATGTCCTGCCTCTTGACTCCCTTGTGGCTTCACTTCCTTCTCTAAGCAGCCTATATCCATGGTTCATCAGCATTACTTACAAACGCTGAGAATACTCTTGTCTCTGTCCTTCTGTCCCTCTTCCCCATGCCCTGAGAAATCCCCAACCTTGACTCTGCATGCCCACAGCCAGGCTGTATCTCACAGTCAGGCAGGCTTAGCTGGTCAATCTCTATACACATCCCTTGTCAGTCACTCCCTGCATAAGCTATTTTAAACTTTCATACCCTGTGGTAGAACTTGCCCCATTTCTGTTGACCGTTTTTTCAGCACATACCTAGCCTCCTACCATGCAGCAAAAACAGATTAACATTTGGAAATGCTTTCAGTGTCACTCCCACCTCTACCCAGTGCCCATTTATCTACATTTCCATCCCCCTTCTCTCCTTCCCTGAGGGAAAAAAGCACTCCTTCTTTCTTAATCAAGGCCAAACCTTGCATTTCAGTCCTAGAACCCAGCAGCTCCCCCAACTCAGACACCTGTTTCAAAAACGCCCTGAATCTCATAATGGTAGTTATACAATTCCATATATTTATCAAAACTTATTGAACTAACACTTAAAATGGATGATTTTTATTGGATGAAAATTATACCTCAATAAAATAAAGATTAAAAAAAAAACCTGAATCTCTTCTGTCCTTTTGTCCTTTGCTCATAAATACACTCCAGCCTCTAAAAAAATAAACAAAAGCTATTTGAAAACGTAGTCTGCATTTGCCAACTGCATAAGCGTTTAAAGAGCTTCTACTGGTCTCTCCTAAGTACTTGGAAGCTGACCCACTATGATACTTAGAAAATAATAGATCTCATTTTTTTAGATCAATTTTGTGCCAAGCACTGTGCAAAGCATTTATCATATCTAACCTTAGTCAATCCTCCCAAGTACCCTAAGAAATAAATAATGTATCTACATTTTATTTGAGAAAACTGAACCTTAGAAGGGGTTGGTACCTTGCTCAAGCTTGCCAAAAGGTATAGTGGGGGATGGGCCCTAAACCCAGGTCTGTGCGATGCATCTCACACTAAGTTCTTCATATAATAAGCCAGGTGATGGGGTCTCAGGTAGGGTGAGAGAGGAGAGGTAAGAGCCAGAATAATCAGCTGCTCACAAGTTTCATGTGTTTCTCTATCCTGTGTGAAACCCCTGTCCTCATTACTGGGGGTTTAGCAAAGTGCTGCCAACCAAACTACCCCTTGCCAGAATTAGGAATTGAGCACAGAGTTCTTGGTGGACCACCAGACACAGTATCCTGAATCTGTAGGCCCTCTCTTATATTTCAAAGTAGGAACAGCCTCTGCCCTGGGACACACGTGGAGAGCTGGCAAAGGTGAGGTTAGAAATATAAATTGGTATCAGTTACAGATGAAAGCACAAATGAATTGCTCTCCTCAAAGGACCTTCATTCCCTAATACAAAGATAGGCCTTTTTTTGTTTTTGGAGGAAGATTAGCCCTGAGCTAACTGCTGCCAACCTTCCTCTTTTTGCTGAGGAAGACTGGCCCGGAACTAACATCTGTGCCCACCTTCCTCTACTTTATATGTGGGACACCTACCACAGCATGGCTTGCCAAGCAGTGCCATGGCCGCACCAGGATCCGAACCGGCGAACCCCGGGCCGCCGAGAAGCAGAACGTGTGCACTTAACCGCTGCACCACCAGGCCGGCCCAAAGACAGGCCTTTTTTACCCTGTAGTTCTTAACAGACTCTAAAGTTGGTTTCATCGGAAATCAAAATAGATCTTTACATCAAAATAGAAGAACTGGGCTATAAGCATAGAATGCTTCTGCTACAGCTAAGTGTGATGTTATAATACTTGTAAATAAGCAGTAAGAAAGCGTTATTGAAGGTTGGAAGTGTAACTCATGAAGTCTGGCAAATGTGTACACCAATAAACACTGAGTGTACAACTCCTATGCTCAAAACACCAGAGTAGACACAGGGAACACACAGATGAAGACCACGTTCAGTTTCTGATCACAAAAAGCCCACAGTTAGCAGGAGAGAAGTCATGTATACAACTACCAGAAATCATTTACCAGGGAGGATGTGACAAGGGCCTAGCACACGTACATGCGGCTTGAGTAGTCATGTCCCTTAATATCCCAATACTTCACCAAGAACTGAAAATGCTCTCTCTGTTAGAAAGGATTCCAGCCAGGAGCCCTCACCCTCAGAATAGAAAGATGAAAGGTGAATATCTTAATGGGAGTTCATGGTTCTTAGAACCTGGACAGGAGGTCCCGAATTAGTATTCAGATTAAGAGGTGGGAAGAGCGCTTCCTTACTAATCTCTTTTATCTGGGCAGATTTTACACAAAATGTTTGAACTCTTAACTTTCCATTGGAGAGTATTTTAAAAATACCTTACCAAAACACATGGGGAATACATAACTAAATGAGAGGAGAGAAAATAAGTGTGTGATTGTGTTTGTATGTGTTTATATGTTGTTGAGAGGGAGCAAGGAGAGTGACACATCAGAAATATTTTAATAGATACGGCCTGACTCTGTAGCTGTGAGAATCTGATAAAGCACTTGATCTAGTCCTTGGCCAATTATGTTGCCACAAATGATTACTAGATGAGAAAAATCAACACGCCCTTATTTCAGTTCATTCAGGATTTCCTAACTTATGACTCACTCACATATGATTGTGAATGCTGTTTTTGGAGGTTGCCATAAGGGGCTACACGCTTTTATAAAACAGGACTTAAAACATTTTTCCAAGAAGTTTAAACATCTAAAAGATATTTTAAAAAGATAAGTATATCAGAAAATAAATTATTTCAGCACCTCGCTTGACTAAATAGTCTGGTCAGTTCTGGCCTCAGGTGAAATCCATTCTGTGTGGTCTGACAGGATCTTCAGCTGAGTCACAGACAGGACTTCCAGGGTGCCACCTCACAAGTGGCTGCACCCAGTGTGCCTCTGGCAAACTCCAGCATCCCTCTGGGAACTTCCAAAGGGCACACCCTGAACCCCGAGCCACTTTAATTCTAGTTCTCAGAGAAAAGCCCAACAGCTGAGCTAAGACAACCATCACAGTGCTGGCAGGTTTGCAGGGTCCTGATTAAGCCCTTCTCAGCTACACAGATAGCTTAAATCCCACTAGGGGGCGGCCTGCCCCTCCCCGCTTCTCCTCCTCTTCCATTTTTGTGGGAACCCAGCTGCTGTAAGATTGAGAAAGGCAGTTGTGTCAACAGGAACAGGAGTACAAATGGGACTTGAGGCCTGGGTCCAGGCTCTGCCAGCTGTCAGGCTGTTGTTGTATCCTCACCATGCAAGGTCATTGGTGCTGAGAGATAGTACATTCCTTTCCCAGACTCAATTTATTTCTGCCACTCAGGTACAATCTTCCAGCTGAATCAATCAATAGAATTTTATAGCTGGAAAGGCTTTTGGAAATCATCCAGTCCCAATTTCCATGTTAGAGGAACCTGAGATGCAGCCACTTATCCAAAATCACGTATCCTATTTGTAGGAAAACCTGAGGTAGAACTTAAGGCTTCCAACTCCTTACCCAGTGCTCTTTTCTGCTACAATAAGGTTTGTGTGTGTGGTGTGAGGAAGATCAGTCCTGAGCTGGCATCTGCTGGCAATCCTCCTTTTTTTGCTGGGGAAGATTGACCCTGAGCTAAGATCTGTGCCCATCTTCCTCTACTTTATATGTGAGACGCCTGCCACAGCATGGCTTGATGAGCAATGCCTAGGTCCGCACCCAGGATCCAAACTGGAGAAACCCTGGGCTGCAGAAGCTGAAGGTGTGAACTTAACCATTACAACACTGGGCAGTGCCAATAAGTTTTAACCTTAGACAGGCTCCTGGAGCATATAAGGTCCATAGACTCATGCCATCCAGGCACATAAAGGGTTAAAGCCTTGTTCCTAAGACCATCAATTTCATTTTCTTATTCAATTCCACAGGTGATCGGTATTCATGACATGACTTGTATGTCAGAACTATTATACATTAGCTTGTTTTTAAAGCTTCAGGAGTAATCACCATCCAAGCAGTTTTTGGAGGCCCCACAAAGGCCAGAAGTCCTTAGGAAGAGAAATTTGGTAAATAATGGTAGACTAGAAGGAAATTGTTTTCACATTTTGCCTTGGGCGTCTATTTGGAAATAAATGCCTGCATTTAGTAGGCTGCATGTAGCCTCCTAAAGATGTGATTAGTAAAAGGCCCATACGTTTCCACTTAGAACCTCCAACATAGCTGTATCATTCTGCTTCTTCCACCTTCATTCATCCTACACATTTTCACTAAATTAGTGCTGGGTTCCAGGAAGGATATGAAGATGAGTAAGACATCTGTCTTTGAGGATTTTATAGACTAGTAAGGGAAAAGAGACAAAGTTACAATAAAATGTGATAGCTATGATAGAGGTATATAGATAGCTCCAATGGAACAGAGAATAGAACAAGTGACCTGAAGGTGTCAGGGAAGTGTGCAGAGAGAAACTGACATTTCATTCATTCATTCAACAAATATTTATTGAAGTCCGATTGTTGCCAGGCACTGTTTTAGAGCAGCAAAGTCACTGCTTCTGTGGAATTCTCATTCTAGTGCTCATTCTAGGAAATATGCAAGTAAATAAATATGCAATATAGTAAGTGGGGATGAGTACTAAGATGGATAAAGCGGGGTATAGGGACAGAGTGGTGCCAGGATGAGGATATGTGTTATTTTAAGTAGGATAAGGTGATAATTAGGCAGAAACCTGAAAGTAGTGAGGAGGATGAGGACATCATGCAAGTATCTAAGAAGAGACTGTTCCAGGCAGAGGGAAGAGCAAGTGTAAGCCTCCTGAGGTGGGAGTGTGTTTGGTGCATGCAAGGAACAATGAGGGAGCCAGAGTGGCTGGCCCACAGTGGGAAGGTGGAGAGGCACAGGAGATGAGGCCAGAGATATACTGAGGTGGAGTAAGCAGATCAAGAAGGGCCTTACAGGCCACGGTAAAAACTTAGGATTTAATTCCAAATGGAATGAGAAGCCATTGGAGGGATTTGAGTGGACCAATTGCATGATTTGATTCAGGCTTTAGGAAGATCACTCTGGCTGCTGTGCTAATAGACTATAGTTGGGGAAGGCTAGGGTCAGAAAAACAAGCTAGGGGCCTAGCGTAGTATCTCAGAGGAGAAATAGTAATGGCTTGGACCAGTGTTGTAGTAGTGGAGGAGATAAGACACCTGAGCAGCATCTTGAGAAATTGGTGAGCAACTTGTAGCTGAACATAGGGAGTGTATGGGCCAGAGTGGAGAATGAGACTGGAGGGGTTAGCAAAACTCAAAGATAAGAAGTTTTGACTTTATTCAGTAAGCACCCCAAATTCTTAAACAACCAGAGGTAAGGACAAGGGTAATATTCGATTTTAGGAAGATTATTCTGACTGTGGTATGGAGGCTGGCCTGGGCTACAGAGAGACCAGAGGCCAGAAAACTGAAGTTAAATAGATGCAAGTCAGAGGAAGAAGGTAGTGGTTTAATGATAACTGAATTATGGTTAACAACAGGTTTGTTCTCATAGGGTGCACTAACTTTTCACATAGGATAGAATTTTTTAAAATTGGTGATGGCAGCATTCCAATTTGGATGTCAAAGGATGGCAGAAGACAAGCAGAGGCAGGAGGCAGGAATTCTTCCACAAAGTGTTGTCCTGAGCAAGCCCCAGAGCACTTTCTCAAAGGGCCTTGTTGGTGTGGCAATGCCTTGCCTATATGGTACTACATTCCCAGCCCACACAGGCTGAGCAGGCAGATGAGTAGGCAGCCCTTTAGATGGGCTTCTCCATGACACGCTTCAGCTGTGGGCCAATGTCTTGATGACTACATATGAAATTCTGGGTCAAGTAATTAAGAAATGGGGAGGAGAATCACTGTGAGCTGAGCTGGCCTTTTACTGCATAGTCATTTAGTCTATATTATTGTCAGGACACAACTTGCTCCTGTTTGTGACATAGGTCATCAATGTAGGGGCATTTCAGAGGCACAGCTTAGAATAAGGTTTGAATGACTAACTCACTAGTGATTCATCATATGAGCGCTCCAAGGTTGCCGACTGTCTTATCATTGTTTCCCTACGGCACCAAGTATAATGCCTTTGACAATAGGCTCTCAATAAACTTGTGTTGAGGGAATAAATGTGACTTTAAAGGACTGAGATTTCCTGTCTCTCAGTGTTCCCATCTATAAACTGAGGAAAATGTCTATTTGTATCTATGAACTAAGAATATAAGTTCTAGTAAATACATCTGAAAGGCATTTCATTACTCTGCTTTCCAGGAGAACTGTTTTGGGGTACATTATATTGAAAAATAAAGAAACATTAACTAGAAGAGAACATAAAAGGCTGCACGGCATGGAGGATTGTATTGGACTGGGCGTCTACACAACCAAAGACAATTTTGAGTTTGTTTCTTGATGATCTTGGTAAACTGATTTACACTTCTTGGCCTCAGCTTCAATATTACTTCCAAAATTAACAGTCTATGATTATAATTATGTTTTACTGAATTCCATCATTATTTCTATTGTAGGACAAAGTTCAAATTGAACCAACAGGCATGTTACCAATTTTTTTTTCTGCTTTATCTCCCCAAGCCCCCCGTACACAGTTGTATATCTTAGTTGCAGGTCCTTCTAGTTGTGGGATGTGGGACGCTGCCTCAACGTGGCCTGACGTGCGGTGCCGTGTCCACGCCCAGGATCCGAACCCTGGGCCGCCGCAGTGGAGCGCGCAAATTTAACCACTCGGCCATGGAGCCGGCCCCCGCTTGTTACCAATTTAATCATATCACATGTCCCTTAACATCTCTGTAACTCAAGAGTCTTCCTCTGGAAAGTAATGCAATAGACAAGCTGATCTTAATTCTTCCTTTTGCTCTGAAATTCTACATGTCACACAATGGGTATGAATCAACACTCCTTTTTCGCCAGCACCATATGATAAAATGTTTGACTTTCTCATGCTTTGTAGATCACCACTTGCTCCTGAAGCTGTCCTTGAGGTTTTGCCATGGGTCACTTAAAGGATTAGAACCAACGATCTATAGAGGGCCATTCATTCACCAAGATTCATTAAGCTCCTTCAAATTGTCAGGTACTGTGCCAGAAAAATAAGAGATGAAGACGAGGTCTCTGTTCTCAGTCCAGCAATCCCCTCAATAAGATCAAGTTAATAAATATGATCATTTTATCATTCTCTTCATTTTTAAAAATATTTTATATTAGTGCATTTCCATTCTCATTTAATGGATTTCTTTGGCTCCTAGAGTAAACATGTAGTCTCCTAGATTTTTTTGGAGGATTATTACTACTTAAATTTAAGTCACTTCTATATCTGGAATTTGTTTTTATATATGGTATAAGATTGTACCAAATTTAATTTCCTTCATATGGATCAACAGTTTTTCCCATAACATTTATTAAATTATCCATCCCTTTTTCATTTAATTAAACAAAATAGTTGTCATTTATTAAATTTTCATATATACTGACCCCTATTTCTAGATTCCCTAGTCTGTTTCACTTATATATTTGCCTATTCAATTATATTGCCAAATTTATTTGATTCTGGAGCCATTAAAATATGTTCTGATACTCTGGTAATGCAAGTACCCCCTTACCAGTCTTTCTTTGCAAATTCTTATTGGCTATCCTTGCACATTTATTTGTCCTATATAAACTTTAAGATAGTTTTGGGTTCTTAATTGGATATTGTTTGGATTCCAATTGGAGTTACATTAAAGCTATAAATTAACTTTGGGGGAATGGACATTTTTGTGATGTTGTTTTCCTATCCAAGGATATATAGTATGTCTAACCATTTGTTCAGCCCTTGTTTTATGTTCTTCAGTAAGATCTTACTATTTGGCAAAAGACAATGTAAACGAGTCAATAAAAATTATATTTATTTGAAAAATAATATTTTCAATGAAGAGGACAAATACAGGGTTTATAAAATATAAAGTGCTCTTGGGGCTGGCCCCGTGACTGAGTGGTTAAGTTCGTGCGCTCCACTGCAGGCGGCCGCTCCACTGCAGGCGGCCCGGTGTTTTGTTAGTTCGAATCCTGGGCGCGGACATGGCACTGCTCATCAAACCACGCTGAGGCAGCGTCCCACATGCCACAACTAGAAGGACCCACAACGAAGAATACACAACTATGTACCGGGGGCTTTGGGGAGAAAAAGGAAAAAATAAAATCTTTAAAAATATATATATATAAAGTGCTCTTATAAATTGATAAGAGAGAGATAAACAACTAAAAGAAAAATGAGCAAGGGGCATGAATAGGTAATTTACAGAAGAGTAACTCCAAATAGCTGACAAACATGGAAAAATGCTCACACTCACCCATAAAGACTTTCAAATTGAAGATAAAATGAGGTATCACTTTATACCAGGATTTCTCAAACTTATTGGCATTCTAGGCTGGATAACTGTTATGGGGGCTGCCTTGATCATGGTAGGGTATTTAGCAGAATCCCTGGTTCTGCCCACTAGAAGCTAGTAGCACCTACCCCCAACCATGAGTGACAGTTATGACAATCAAACCTATCTCCAGACTTTGCCAAATGTCCCAGGCGAGGTGGGTGGGGCAAAATCATTACAGGCTGAGAAACACTGCTTTTCACCTATCAGACTAGGAAAACTTTAAAGGCCTGATTACACCTGTTGTTGGCAAGGATGCAGTGCAACACGAAGACTCATATGTTGCTAGTAAAAATGTAAGTTATTATAGCTTTTATGGAAAATGACTGAACAATGTCTATTAAAATAAAAAATGCATATACTCTTTGACCTAGTTATCCCACGCCTGGGAATAAAACCCATAAAAATGAAACAAAAACTACATAGACATATATTGTCAAGGATGTTAATTGCAACATTGTTGGAAGTGACCAAAAAACTGAAAACACGGTGAATGAACATAAATAGGGAAAGGTTGAATGATGGTACACCCACACAACGGGACATTAGAAAGAATTAGAGCTTAACCTTATTACATGGAATGTTTCTCGTGAATTATTCGTGAGTCAGAAAAGCAAGATTGAAAAGGGTGCATAATATAACTCTACTTTTTGCAAAATACACATTCCCACATGCTTTTATACATAAATAGAGAAAAACGTCTCTCAATATTCTATTTACCCCTACAGAATGGGCAAAAATATTTGCGTATCATATATCTGACAAGGCTCTAGTATCCAAGATGTGTAAAAAAACTCTTACAACTCAACAACAAAAAGACAACCCAATTAAAAAGTGGGCAAAAGACTTGAACAGACATTTCTCCAAAGAAGACATACAAATGGCTAATGAATACATGAAAAGATGCTCAACATCATTAATCATTAGGGAAATGCAAATCAAAACCACAATGAGATATCACTTCACACCCCTAGGATGGATATTTAAAAAAAAAAAAAAAGAGAAGAAAAAATAACAACTGTTGGCAAGGATGTGGAGAAATTGGAACCCTCATACATTGCTGGTGGGAACATTAAATGGTGCAGGCTCTGTGATAAACAGTTTGGCACTGCCTCAAATAGTTAAACACAGAATTATAAAGTGATCTGGAAATTCCATTCCTACGTACCCAAAAGAATTGAAAACAGGTACTCGAACAAATGTCTGCACGCAAATGTTCACAGCAGCACTATTCACAACAGCCAAAAAGTGGAAACAACCCAAATGTCCATCAACTGATGAATGGATAAACAAAATGTGTTATATACATAAAACGGAATATTTTTCAGCCATAAAAAGGCATGAAGTACTGATATATGCTACAATGTTGATGAACCTTGAAAATGTTATGCTAAAAGAAAGAAGCCAGACACAAAAGGTCCCATATTGTATGATTCCATTTGTATGAAATATCCCGAATAGGTAAATCCATAGAGACAGAAAGCATATTAGTGCTTGCCAAGGGTCAAGGGAGAGGGAGAATAGGGAGTGATTGCTTCATGGGTACAAGTTTCCTTTCGGGGTGGTGAAATGTCTTAAAACTAGATAGAGGTGATGGTTGCACAACATTGTGAATGTACTAATGCCACTGAGTCGTTTACTCAAATACGGTTAATGGGTAATCTTATGTGAATATTGCCTCAATTTAAAAAATATATTCTATTTACCACTGCAGTAGTTTCCTATTGCTGCATAACACATTTTTACAAACTTAGCAGTTTAAAACATTACGATAACAGCTTAGCTCACAGTTCTGTAGATCAGAAGTCCAGGTGGGCTTGGGTGGGTTCTCTACTGAGAGATTCACAGGAAGAAATTCAAGTGTTGGCCAAGCTGGACTCTTAATCTGGAGGCTCTGAGAAAGAATCCACTTCCAAGTTCCTTTAGGTTATTAGCAGAATTCCGTTCCTTGTGACTGTAGGACTGAAATCCCCTCTTCCTTGCTGCCTGTATAGCCAGGAGTCAGTCTCAACTGCTACAGGGTACCCACATCCTTGGTACATAACCTCCTCCAACATCAAATCTTTCTCATTCTTCAATTACCTCTGACTTCCTCTTCTGCTACCAGCAGGAGAAACTTCTCTGCTTTTAAAGAGCTCGTGTGATTAGATTTGGCCCACAAGGATAATTTAGCTTTTGCCATATAATGTAACAATCACAATCGTACTATCTCATCAAATTCAGGGGTTCCACTCCACACTCAGTGGGGTGGGGATTAGATTATACAAGGGCAAGGGTCATTGGAGGTCATTCTCAGAACTCTGCCTACCACGGCCTCTTAGAGAAAAATAGCAAAAAATAGTTTCTACCCAATTCAAGAACAAACATTATTTGTTAATGCCCAACATTGCAAAGAGGAGCTGAGGTGTCTAATTGATTTATACCATGGAAAAGTTTCAAAAGCAGTAATTTACAGATTAACACAATTCAGGTCTCCAAGCCTCAGGGAAGGGACAGAAAGCTCTTCTTCATAAGTCGGCTCACTCTTTCTGAGGCCTCTCCTGGTTTTCTTTTTTCTTTTTCTTTTCTACCAAAGCACTGAATTTAAATGCAAAGCAATTGCCAAGAGGACCACTAGTGTTCTCTCTGTAGTCATGATGAGAGGTGGATACTACGGCTGGAGTTTAGGGGACTAAACGATTGTATTATGTAGATAGTAGTTCTCACTTTTTTGCCTCAAGACTTCTGTTATTGAGGACCCTAAAGACTCTTTATTTTTGTGGGTTACACTTATTGATAGTTGCCATATTAGAAATTAAATCTGGAAAGCTTTTTAAACACAAAAATATGCAAGCAAATATTCTCTTAGCCGTTAAAGTGATGATGTCATCACACATCATGTAGTTTCTAGCGTGAAAAAGGAAATGAAGTCTTGGTACTATTATGAGAATAGCTTGACGTTGTCGAACTCTGAAAAGGTCCCAAGAACCCCTAAGGCTTCCTGGATCACACTTCGAGACCCACTGATAGATGTAAATACCAACAATTGCATTTCTTCAAAGATTAATCAACTCACATATTTTGGTGCCATTCACTTGTGCAGCCTTAGAAACAAGTCTGCCTTCTTTCCTTTTACTAGCATGTTGTGCCATCTGGTAAGACTCATTTTTCCGGCTGAATGCAAAAAGTATCCCTTTTGCAAAAAGTGTCATTTGCTGACACAGGGGAAAAATTGAGCTAGATGGGTCGTAACATACATGAAAACAAAACAGAGTTCAAAAATGTTCTCTGTGAGCTTCTGGGAGGATGTGTTACTCCGCAAATCTTGCACAGGGAAAACCCCTTTACGTGGTGCAGCTTGGTCTGCAGTGGAAGGACTGGGATAGAGTCAGGCCGTGAGTCAGGCAGAAAGAGGCTTATACATTGAGACGAAAGAAAGCACTGGGAATTCTTGTCATGCTTTGCCCTTGAAAACTATGCCAAGACCTCTTTTTTTGGTGTTTTTTTTTTCTTAATGAAGAGACCGGTGATATTTCGTGATTGCGTCAATGACTCAGGATTTCCCACTTTCCTTTTAAACACAGGCTGTATCATACAGTTATGTTGTTCTCTTTGTATCCTGCTTGCAAAAAGTGACGAAATAAAGCTAAAACCCTTTAATTAGGACTCCATTACGGTCCTTCAGTTAAGGGACTAGCTCTTTCGTCCTTCTCACAATACTTGAGGTTACTTTCTTCCCTTCAGTCTGTCGGAAACGTCCCGAGCGCTCAGAGCCGGGGCTTCTAGTGCCTTTCTTCGGCAGCTGAATACAGTTTAAAACACGAAAGCTGCTGGAGGAGAGGTTTAACACTCCCCCGCCTCAAGGTTAAATCGTTGCCCGGCCTTGGCCACTAAGTCTCTCGGGAAAGAGAATATGAAAGGACGTCCAGAGGGACGGTGATTAAGAATGAGAGGGTGACGGTGGAACAGCGCGTTCCTTCCGGCGGGGATTAGGCCGCATGGAGCATTCCTGACAGAGGATGACCGAAGCGGCTGCGAGCGTGGGCCGACAGCTCCCCGCCTGACCAGCGCGCGCCGCCAGGACAACCACGGCGTCCGTTCCGGAGCCCTTCGAGTCCCCGGCGCCGGAAGCCCCGGACGTCAGCGGTCTGGCGGGCCGCCACCCGTTCGCGTCCTGTGACCCAACGACCAATGGGAGAGAAGCTACATTCCCGGCGTCCGCTGTGATTGGCTCTCAGCGTGGAGGCGGGGCGGAGGGTGGGCCTTAGAGCGTGTCCGGTTTTCTGCCGCGCGGCGGGCGGCCCCGCGTGAGGCGCCGGCGCAAGGGAAGGCTGGGGGCTTGGCGGCCCCAGGCGGCGGCGAGCCCAGAACGGCCCGGCCCCACAGAAAGGAGGCGCCTGCGCTAGGGCAGCGCCTGAACCTCACTCCAGGTGGCAGAGGAGGAAAAGGAGAAGGAAGGGGCCGGGCCGGGTCCCCGCCCCTCGCGCTCCGGATGGAAGTGCCGGGCCCGGTGTCCCGGCGGGCGGCGGCTGCGGCGGCGGCCACCATGCTCCTGCGCACAGCTCGGGTCCCTCGTGAGTGCTGGTTCTTGCCCACCGCGCTGCTCTGCGCCTACGGCTTCTTCGCCAGCCTCAGGCCGTCCGAGCCGTTCCTGACTCCCTACCTGCTGGGGCCCGACAAGAACCTAACCGAGAGGGAGGTACGCCCGGCGGGGCGCGTGCGGGGGGATGCGGTCAGGGAAAGGACAGGCGGTGAGAAAAGCGCTCGAGCCGCCGGGGCCGTTCTGGGCAGGGATTGCTGACTTCCCCGCTGGGAAGGCGGCTCCGTGCGGGGCGCGGCTTTAATTTGTGCTGCTTTTCTGTCGTCCGTGGGGTTTATAGGGCACGTCTTGCGTGAAGGGTCGGGAGCCCCAGTGCACGTGTGCCCCAGGCGATGTGCTGATGATGCGGTAATGTAGTTTAGCCCCACTCTGCTCAGACTGGTCCAGCAGTTCCCGCTGCGGGGCGGGTGGGGGGAGGGATATTTGGATAAAAAAGTGAAAACAGCAAGTTGTACTTTGGACGTGGTAGTAAAGGTTTAGTAAATATTTGTTGTCTGAAAGTAGGGAACCAGAGGTGAGTAATCCTTGCTTTTCCGAAAGGATCTCCCCTCCCCCTTCTGCACCCTCTTCCTTCCCATGGCTTACTTCCTTTACCTTTGACAGACGGAGGTGCTCAAATAAGGACAGTACAGGACAACAAAAATCTGTCATCTTGATTCGTCTTGATTTTTAATTGCGTGAGGCTGTGAACAAGGACATGCTGCCTCCCCCCCCTTAGTCCCTACCTCCTGGGACAGAAGCAGATACTTAGTATCACATAATTGGCGCTTAGTTATGGTTTTTGTTGCATTGTGAATTGTTGCTTCACAGATGTTAGTTTTGCTTCTCAACGTCTTGGAAAGCTTCTGTCCCGCTGTGACGCTCAGGGTAATTGAGAGCACATAGGCCATGATTAAGAACTTCTTGCTGACTGATTTTCCCTTAGTCAAGTTCTTCAGAAGTGCGTCACGTACTGTAAAAATGTGTTCAACTCAAAGTGTATAGTCAATCTCAACACTTGTTTTTTGAAGAAGAAAGACATTATGTTAACTGGAAAAGGAATTAAACTCAAGGTGCTATATCGAAAAACCAAAATAAAGCAGATTCAGCATCCTCTCTTTGAACACTACAAAGTGTGAGAGCTGAGGTCTGGTGTCTCTTTCTGGAACACTACAAAGGGTGAAAGCTGAGTGGCCACTTGTTAGCTGTTCCTTTTTTCCTGTGCTTCCTTTTCTCCCACCCTGCCTTCCCGCCCCAGTCGCTGTGAAATACTCCTCCTGTTTAAACCTTACTCTTCTCCGTTGGTTAGTAGTTACCTCTTTTGAGTAGCAGCTCAGTATCCCTGCATAACCGGTCAGAGCAGGATGCAATTACTCATAGTCCAGTTTGTTGTTGCATTGCTCCTCTATTTTCAAGGGCATTTATCAAGGAATTGAAAGCTGGTGTTGAATCCTGGATTGAGGTTTGCATTTGAGTTTCGCCTATTGTCTCACATCTAGCAAGTGTCCCTGACTTGTACCGACCTTCAGATCTTCTGTTTCTCAGTCTTATGGACCACTCCACCAGGGACTGTAACAGTTATTCATTATACCTGTTTGAGTTTTAATATTGGTTAAAAACAATTATAAAGTAGAAAGGGCCAAATTTTGTGAACAAAATGATTTTACAAGAAGGAACTTCCTGCAGTAAATATGAGAGAATGATTCTGGAGACCCAAAACAGCCGCTGAATCTGAAGTCTGGCCACTGAAGCAGAAATGATACTCCTTGTGAGCTGCTCACAATTAAAGTTTCATGTGAACTGCCATGTGATCTGCACAGTTTGTGCGCCTTGCCTGACAGAGAAATATGTGGGGGAGAAACATGCTGCCAGTGTTGATATTTGAAAGCTGATCTGTTTTGAGACCTATTTTGTCACGTGCCCTTGGCAGAGAGCTGCTGTGTGATGTGCCATCATGTGCCCTGTCTTATCAGAAAGCTCTCTAGTGTGAGTGAAATATGTTCAGGGAGTATAGGAATAAAGCAGAGGTGTCACGCCCAGTAAATAGTTGCTGATTATATAATAAAAACGTAGTACATTTCTGTTTTATTGCAAATTAGATGAGGAAGAGGACAGGGTCTGAAAAGCAATCTAGTAGTCTAGAAAGGCGTGTCATTTGTCTGAAGACATTAATTAACATCGTGGCTGATTCTGTTGGTTGTGTACGGGATGGCTCTGTTTACTCTCTCTGGACCCCTAGATTTTTTTCAAATCTAATAACTGAAGTAAATAGAACAACTTGGTCTCCATCCTGACCGAGTGCTTGCTCTCACCAATGGACAGTTAAATAAAAAATATTATGTGATTTTTAGGCAAAGCTAATGTCAAATCACAGTCAGTGATGTTTGTATTTCCTCCTAGAAGACTTTAAAAGGGCAAGTTGGATCATCTTAAATAGAGCTGTTATTAACCAAATCCAGAGACATACGGAGGGGAAAAAGGACAAAATTTCCTCTATCTTTCCACTCTCAAAGGACTTTTTCTTACATTTCAGGGAAAGTGCTAATCTGTTTTAGGTACCACTTTATAAGTTTAAACAGGTTAAAATTTGTATTCCAATAGTTGAAAGCCAAACTTCCAATAAAACAGAACACTTTCTCTACAAAATTTTTTTGATCCTTTTATGTTTTTTAGCATGTGACTTGACAGACATTCACTACCTTTCTTTGATGTTTTTGAAACATTCCACCAATTCGGCCTGATATTTAGAGCCTTACAGAATTTGACTCTTCTCTCTTTAATGGCCTTATCTTCTACTGCATCTTCTTTCCCTTGCCTGCTTCCACAAGCCCAAGCCCCGTCCACATTAATCTTATACTCATAAGTCCAGCATATCCGCAGTCTCTCATCTACTGGCGTGTACTCGAAGGAGTGGTCTCTGCTTGGAATAATCTTCCCATACATATCTCTTGATATCTTTCTGTTAGCCTCTGACTTTCTGATCCTTGAAGCTGCATCTCAAAGAAGCAACCTCGTATTCCTGATCTCCCTTACCAATAACGTATGTGTGTATATTCCTCACTAGGTTCAGCACTCCTGGAGAAGTGAGGGTTCATTTTATTTATTTATTTATTTGTTTGTTTTTATAATCCCCATACAGCTTGAAAACAGAGTTGTGCAATTAAATGATTATTAACTAGTTGTTTAATTGAAACTTGATTCTAAAATACAGTCCCAATCTGAATTAGAACTTAAAACTGAACACTTATTTTCCCTTGACTTTTTGTATCTCAGAAGAAAGCACAAACGAGCTCTAATCTAGAGTTGTGAAAGTCACCTCAGAGTAAAATGATTTCCCTTTGGCCACATGGCAGATTTTACCTGAGATAAGAAGATTGTCTAGGGGACGGACAATAGGAGTCTGTAATTTGTACGGTATTGTGTAGGAAGTTTTCCTTCAGGATTCAAAGAATCTGTCAAAGAAGCATTTTCTGTGTAACTGCTTCTCCTTGGAGGCACTGAAAGAGAAGAGGGGTCTTCTTTTGGAGACCCAGGGTCTAAGCTCTGGAGATTATATAGTCTTCTTCTCTTCATGAATGCTCTGTAAAAGCACCTCAGTGCAGGTTGACAAAGCTGCTGCAGGCATTAGAAGTAACCCTGGACCAGAGGACATGCTCAGGAACAGTTTTCTGATTGAAGAAAAGAGGCATTTCAGTGCGGTGGATTCAGAATATCTAGGTTCGGCTCCTCCCTCTGCCAGTTACTAGCTTTGATAACTTTGGACAGTTGACTTAACATTTCTCTAAGGCCAAGTTTCCTTGACTGTAAAATAGAAATAGTGAAAGCAGTTACCTCTTAGGGTTGTTGTTTGTATTAAGTAAGGTAAGGGAGGTAAGGTGATTAGCATAGTGTGGAGCACATCAGTAGAGATTGCTGTTATAATGCCGATAATACTGGAAGAAGGACATTCATCTTGGGTTGATCTCTCTCAGGGGAAAAGTCAGATTTCTTATGCAGAATAAGTTAGAGGACCCATCTGATCTCCACGCCCTCACTCCTACCCGCCTCCACCCCCCGCCCCCTTGCCTTTGTTTTTGATTCTACTTGGCATTGCAAGTCTGGCGATCTTATGTTTCCTCCTCGTCATTATCTAAAGTGTGGTTTTGTATTAGGAGTAGAATTAGACTCCTAAGTATAAAGACTTTAAATTGATAATTAAAAGGATGAGATTTATATAATGAAGACTTGGCAATTAATCGTTTGGGACAACTATTATTGAAAGTTATATGAGGTGTTTAAGTGCAGACCATACTACTAGAGTGAAGAAATCAATTAAAGTCCCAAGGAATATGGTGGAAAACAGGGAGATGAGGTATTGAAGGAAGAGATGGGGGTATTTTAAAGGAGAGGTATCATGGCTAATAGCTTTGTGGTGTTGTGTTGGGGAAAATGTGAATCTGAAGAAACGTGGAGTAAACAGAGGAGGCACTTTCAAAATTAAGAAAACTGTAGGAGAATATCTGTAAAACTATAGGCAAAAAGGAGTGGGAAGTTGTTAAACAGAAGTATGAAAAGTCTGTAGGGAAGCCTTCACTCCTTCTGGCTTTCATCTCAAGGTGACCCTTATCCCCTTTGGTTTTCTACTAAGAGGCGTCTTATGCTGTAGTTACGCCAGCTAGCCAAGTGCACTTTGTTCCTCATTCACTGGAATTTCCACACTTTTGAATAAGAACCATTTCTACCGTTCTTGATTATTCTTTCATACATATTCAGGTGCAAGAAAATTTCCTGATCAAGTAGAGGTTGCTAAATGATTTATAAACACAAATTAGACCAAAATTCATGAAGGTGAGGCTATTAGACAAATGACTTTTGAGATTCGGCCAGTCAGAAACAGAAATCAAGTCTGGAATATATTTCAGATTGCGTTTTACTTTTATAGTTGTGCTCTGCACTGGCAAAAAGTTTTACAATAATTGTTTACTTTATGGTTCCTTTAAAACCTTAAAAAAAATTAGACCATTTTATACTCCGGTGAACTGAGGTATACATGAAAGTTAAAAAGAAAGTTACCCATGGTCTTAGATTGTCAAAGTGTAGGATTAGATTGCTCCATTGCAAAGTATTTAGCCTGTTACCAAGACTATCTTCTAGAAAGCACTTAAAAATTGGGGCCACTGATCCAGACTTTGAAATGATCATTTAAAGAACTGACTGACTGACCCCCCAGGGCCTTGCCAGACACTCAATAGGTGTCAGAGGAGGGAAAAGTCTCCTACAATGATTGTTGTTGGAAGAATGGGGTTGGCAGTTGGATTAGTTTAGTTAATTCGTATTGTCCCAAGTGGTCTGTGTTTCAGCTTAATTTACATGTATTGTTTCATTTAATCCTTGCAACAAACAACCCTCTGGCATAGGTCTGACCCCTCTTTTACTGATAATGGAGACTAAGGCTAAAGGGAACTGGAAGAAGCTTGCCTACAATCACACAGCAGATGATGGAACTGAAGTTCCGCCTGGGGTCTTTATGGTTCAGAGCTTCTTTTAAAGATTATTTCTGCTATATCCCAATTTAAAAAACACATTAAAAAGAAAACAGCAAAATCTTCTATTTTTGTCCTATTACAGACAGACAAAAAGAAGGACATCAAAGTTGCCTATTATCCTACCATCTATAGACAGTTATCCTGTCAGGACTGTAGGACAGATTTACCCTTCTTACCTCTTCCTGTGCCCCAGAGAAATGAAACATAAAATCAAAGAAACCTAGTCAAATGGTAGGATCAGGGCTCCTTAGTCTGTGGTTAGTAGTAAGAATTGACAACACTTCCAAAACATTTATTTGTTTCCAAAACTCTTATCGAGCCAAGTATCTTCCAGACAGTATGCTGGTTGTTAGGTTGTGCAGGTGAATGTCGAGTCCACCCTTAAGGAACCTTATAAGGTGATGGTTCTCAACTCTGGCTCATGTTAAAATCTCCTGGGAGGTTTTTAAAAATGCCTTTGACTGGGCATCCAAAATTTTTAAAGCTCCTCGGAGATGTGCAACCACGGTTAAGAGCCAGTTGCTATGAGGTAACTGGGGAGATGGACACATTACAAAGCAGTATCAACAGAGCTTTGAATGTTGCAATACAAATACTGTCAGCTTCAGCAAAGTCTTCCAGGAGGAAGAAGTCTTTGAATGAGGCCTGGTGAATGGGGAGGATTTTAGGAAAAAGATGATGGGGTGGAAATGGGGAAGTGTATTCCAAACAATTATCAGAATTGTTGTTGAGATTTCTTTAGTTGGTAAGGATGACGTATTTGACGTGTTGGTAAGTTGTTTTATAAGAATAAATTGTTATGAATATTCTAGGTCCTTTGATATCACTAATGGGTTTTTCTTCTTCTTTTTCTATCAGGTCTTCAATGAAATTTATCCAGTGTGGACTTACTCTTACCTGGTGCTGCTGTTTCCTGTGTTCCTTGCCACAGACTACCTCCGTTATAAACCTGTTGTTCTGCTGCAGGGACTCAGCCTTATTGTTACATGGTTCATGCTGCTCTATGCCCAGGGACTGCTGGCTGTTCAGTTCTTGGAATTCTTCTATGGCGTCGCCACAGCCACTGAAATTGCCTATTACTCATATATCTATAGTGTGGTAGACTTGAGCATGTACCAGAAAGTCACAAGTTACTGTCGAAGTGCCACCTTGGTGGGCTTCACAGTAGGCTCTGTCCTAGGGCAAATCCTTGTCTCGGTGGCAGGCTGGTCCTTGTTTAGCCTGAATGTCATCTCTCTTACCTGTGTTTCTGTGGCTTTTGCTGTGGCCTGGTTTCTGCCTATGCCACAGAAGAGCCTTTTCTTTCACCACGTTCCTTCTGCCTGCCAGGGAATGAATGGCATCAAGGTACAAAATGGCGGCATGGTTACTGACACCTCAGCTTCTAACCACCTTCCTGGGTGGGAGGACATTGAGTCCAAAATCCCTTTAAATGTGGAGGAGCGTCCCATGGAGGAGCCGGTGAGTTTAGCCTTAAATGTCTTGTGGTTGCTGCTTGGGGGCTACCCCAATGGTGACAAAACGGACAGGAAGCCTTCTCCTGCTAGACCTTGTATCCATCTGGATTCAGGTTTTATTCTGAATTGGCTTATTGATTCCTTCATTCATAGATTCAAGATAAGGTCAGTTTTATACTAGGGATGACAAATATATTTTCCCCTGGAGTGAATGATCTCTGAGGTCAGACTGGCACAGCATTGTATTGCTCGTGTCAGAGATGTCTTAGATTGCAGGGACTGTCTGTTCTTCTTCTTTCTATCCCCAGTACTTGGTGTATAAATAAAGCGCTCAGAAAACTTTGCTAAATGAATAGATGAAATAATTCTAATAAATGATGACTGTCTACTTCCAGTTTTTGAATTGCATCCCAGAATATTAAGGATAGAAAGTTATCTTCCTCTTCTGTGCTGGAAGTGTTATCTGATATTTATTTGCAAATGATACTTTGCCAAGGTGAGGTACTAATGAAGGATACAGAGGATCACAAGAGGAAAATTTAAGCTGATGATGGAATAAATATTAAAAGTTTGACTATGAAATTATTTCTTAGAAGAGAGATATATGCCATCAGAATAATTCATCCATGCGTTCTGTCTAGCCAGGAAGATTAATTGCCTCTCCCAGTCACTTACGATTTTTTATAAAAGCTTTTTATCTTTCTGTCAGGTTCTAAGCTATGAGGGGCAAAGCTTATTCCAACCGTACTGAGTTAGTCTTAGCTCTCCTGGGACGAGTTTGGAAATAAGCGTAATAACATTCAGGATTTGCAGATGGGCTCTGTCAATCATAAAACCAAGCTCCATAAGCTTTGTAGGCTGGATTAGAGTAAAGAATCAATGTGAATAGTCTTTGGCTCTCTACCTGGAGTTAACTCAGATTGTTTCAATGTGGGATCTAATTACTCTCTTTGCCTACCCCTATTCTTCATTTCTGGTTACTTGAAATTTAGGTTATCATCCCAAAGAGCTTGGGTCACCTTTTAGAGCCTGGGTGACACTCATGGAACTCACTTTGATTTCTGAGACACCTGTGTGCAGCTTCAGTCAAATTTACCAGGGATTAGACCCAACCCTGATGGCCTAGTGGTTAAAGTTCGGCACTCTCACTGGCGGCCTGGCTTCGGTTCCCAGTCATGGAACCACACCACTTGACCATCAGTATCCATGCTGTGGTGGTGGCTCACATAGAAGACCTAGAAGGAAACACTATGATATACAACCATGCGCTGGGGTTTTGGGGAAAAATAAAGAAGAAAAAACGAGGGAGATTGGCAGCAGATGTTAGCTCAGAGTGAATCTTTCCCTGCAAAATAAAAAAATTACCAGGGATTAATTAGGAATGAAATGCTGATTCCCTCATAGTTTGTCAGGTGATGTTGGAGAGTAAACAAAGGGTTGATGGAGAAGGGAAAGCGGTATAGTCATCTGATAGATCTCGTGGAGTAGAACAAAAAAAAAGGGCCCTTATTCTTATCTGTTTCAAATGTATTAAAATGGCTTTAGCTAAAATTAATATGATACACATATGTATAATACATAGATGTACATGTATATATTACATATTAACATGGTTCTGAAGATTTTTTATAGACTGGTGAGTTTTAAACTTTTTTGAATATGGATAAGAAACGTAGTAAAGAACATTTTACTCAGCAACCAGTACATTCATAGGTATGTATATATTTATATATAACTGAAACAGAAGTGTTATAACACAATACTTTATTCTGACACATTCCCTTCAGTTTATTTTTTATAATGCAGATAACTAACTGCCTACTACATTGCTTTTATTACCTACTAATAAGTTGTGACCTTTTTAAAAACTTCTGTCCTAGACCAACTTGATATTTGTTGTTTATAGATGTGTAAAGTGCCAGTACTTAACATGCTGAAGAATTATAAAATTTTGGAGTTAGAAGAGATTCTTACCACAGGTCATGGAACGATCAGAGCATCTTAAAGTACAAGGAACTTTAGATCTCTTCAGTCCTCTCATTTTAGAGCAGAGGACTGAGAGCAGAGATTAGCAACTTGTGCAGAGTTGCACACATATACTAAGCATAATTTAAGAGCGTATATGAGATCATTTCGATCTATGCTTTGTTTCATAAAGCCTTTCAGTGGGGTCATGGTCAGAACCATCATGTCGGCTACAGTGTGGTAAAAATTAGGATTCAGGTCAGTTTCATGAAATCCTTGGCTCTGCTGCTGACACCGTGACAGGCAGGCAGTGCTGCTTGGCAGCTGTACACCACCAAATACTGCTGCTTTTCTTTGACAAGCTTGAAGGAAGGTCAGAATATGGATATGGATTGGGGATCGCAGTGCCGTTTTAAGTTGACAAAGCCCATAATTGAACCATAAATCATAAGTGTGGTAATTATGGTAACGAAGAGTAGGTGGGTAGGGGGGTGGTTTGATCTTGATTTTACAGAAAGGGAAAATGAAGGAGACAGAGTCAAGTGATAGCCCAGTCCACAAGTTCCCTTGGAGTATTTGTGAGTTCTTTTCAAAAGGCGTCTATTGCTTTGGGGCGAAGGGTGCTGACATTGCCACCAAAGCCAATGATTTTCTTTCCTAAGCAGGGAACTGGACTCATTCTGTGCTTGGCTTATAGCTGGATCTGATTTATTTTAAGTTGCTCATCCATTATAAATGATGTAAATTAAACCACTTCTTCAGCACGGGGCCTGACATGTAGTTAGTACTTATTAAATAATATCTGTTAGTATAGCTGTACTTTTATTTGTAGACACCTTTTACTATTAACAAGCATTCTTTGCGTGTATTTATATTTGAGTTCTGTAAAACACTGACAGCAGCAAAATTAATGTTTCCACTTTGTACTTAATGTCATTTCTAGCAGCATGGTATAGTGGATTTTGAAGAAAGAGAAGTAAGTTCAAACTCCACTTCTTATACTTAGCTCATTCATATATCTACCTCATACAGTCATTTCAAGTATTAAATGAGGCAATGTAAAGCTTTTATATGAGTATTCCTAGTAGCTAATCAATACATGGTAATTCCTGTTGTTATCTTTATCATTAGCGTGAATAATCAAGAACACTTTGTACCTTTACATTAGATAATTATTTGCAAGGCTGTAGATAATCTTTCACTTTGAATTAGTTACCCCTGGTCTTCCGGACCTTAGGAAAGGTGTCACTAGAATCTGGTACTAATTCCATCACTAATGCTTGAATTGAGTTAGGCTGCTCTGAAATGTAGAGACTGTTAAATCAGATGATCACTAAGCTTTCCTCAGCTCTAGAATCCTGAGTTTTTGAGCTGATTGGTCTGAAGGCACTATCTTTTTTTCCTTCTGCTTCTCAGGCATGACATGAGCAACTTTGCCTGTCCTCTTCAGTTTCTTGTATATGTAGGAACACATAATTCATATCATAGAAGTGGTTTAAATTGCAATCATCAGCTCTTGACTTAAATCTTCACAGTTTAGACATTAAACCCTAATTATCACTCCCCCTATATTTTCCTATTGTGTGTAGAATAAAATCCAAAATTCTCATCATGGCATATACGACAGTCTGGCCCCTTCCTAACCTCTTTGGCCTTATCTCTTACTGCCGTGTTCCAAAAAGCACTGGCTTGAAACACATCGAGCTTATTCCTACTTTAGAACTTCAGTCGGAAGGTTCTCTCAGTCAGGACTGCCCTTCATTCTGATTTTCATGGTTGGTTGCTTTATGTCACTCAGGTATCAACTCAGACTTCAGCTTTTCGGAAAGCTATTCAGTACTCTTAGAAAGCATTACTTCTCCGTACCACAGTCACTTGCTACCCCATTACCCTATTTATTTCTTCATTGTATTACTGGTACTATAAGCTCTCTTTTATATGTGTTTCTCATCTCTCTCCCTTACTAAAATGTAAGTTTCTTGAAGGCAGGGACATTTCTGCTATATTCCCAGTGTCTAGAACATTGCCAAAAACATAGACACTCAGTAAATACTTGTTGATTGCATAAATGAGTCACGATAAAAATATAAGGGAAACCAACATTTATTGAGCACTTGCTACACACTGAATAACACTAATTTAGTCTTCCAATAGACTGTTGAAATAAGCATTAATTTCCATTTTGTAGTAAAAAGCCCAAGCTTGAGAAATTTTTCTCATCTGCCTTCAGGTAGGTATGCCTCTTCATCATCATCAGCTCACCTCCCATTTATTTTGACCTGGGTATCAGGTACTGTGCTAAGAACCTTAGGATCATTATCTAATTTAATTCTTGTTAAAACTATGATGTATATCACTGTCCCAATTTTACAGATGAGAAATCTGAAGTTTATGTTAAGTAAGTAACTTGCCCAAAGGCACATAGAAAGTGACATAGTCAAAATTTCTAACCCAGATTTTAAAAACCACTACACTAGAGATTCCCATTTCTTGATGGGGAGAAATAATTTCTCAAACTTTTTTTTAAAAACAGGATCAGAACCTTTTCTTTAAATGAAATGTGAAGCTAGATGCCCATTGTGATAAACAAGTAAAAATTGAGTTTAGGGATGGTATGATTAAGCAGAACTATAAAACATTGCTTGGTTCTCATTCCAGTGAGATTATCCTAGCATTTTAGGGAGAAAATGGCCTTTATTTACCTAATTGCAGTAGTCACTGTTACAATATATAGTTAATAAATATATCATCTTAAGAGGAAAAAAAATCTACTTTATAAAAAAGATTCATACTTAGTTTTTTTTTAAAGATTTTATTTTTTTCCTTTTTCTCCCCAAAGCCCCCCAGTGCATAGTTGTATATTCTTCACTGTGGGTCCTTCTAGTTGTGGCATGTGGGACGCTGCCTCAGCGTGGTTTGATGAGCAGTGACATGTCAGTGCCCAGGATTCGAACCAATGAAACCCTGGGCTGCCTGCAGCGGAGGGCGCGAACTTAACCACTCGGCCACGGGGCCAGCCCCCATACTTAGTTTTTTAATTAAACAATACAGAAAACTAGATAAAAAGAAGTCAAATCATCTGAACTGGTACCACCCAAAGATTACCACAATTAACATTTTAGTGACCTTCTTTCTAAAATCTCTTTTTATATATACATATGTATGTATTTATATGTATACTTTTTATAGTAAATGAAATTATAATCTACATGTGGTTTTGTAATTTTATGGGTTTTTTTTTTCTTTTACTCATTGTTATGTAATACTCATCTTTCTGTGTCTTTTCATGTCGAAATAGCCATCAGAATCCAAAGAAATGAAACCATAATGGTGAAAGTGGCTGCTGGGAGGTTTGTGTGGGGCTGTATTCTGCCTTTCTCACCAGGCTGGCCCTGAGCGCTAAAGCCAGAATCAGAGACTTATGTGAAGAACATAGTCTACCTTTTGACGCTCCTTTTTTCCCCTCATTTGTGGTCACAAAACCTTTCCCTCTGGATATCTCCAGTCAGACTCCTGCCAGTGGATATGTCTGAGTTGGGATGGTGGGGAGAGGGTGTGCTCCCATACATGGTTGTACCTCTCCCTCTTACAGCTCAGTGCCCCTAAAACTCAGATAAATGTCATCTCTCTTGAACAAGATCTCTAGGCCAACTCTGAACAGGTGGCTAATGCCCTGCTTTCAGGCTTATGAACCAGGCCCCTGAGATACCAGGCCAAGGCAGGAATGACTGTTCTTGGAGCAACATGAGTGCACAGCAGGCCAGAGCAGGAGGGAGTGTCCTAGAAGCCTTTTATGTTTGGGGAAAACTTCAATGTTGCTGATTCTTAAATATACCTCAATAGCACCTTCTGCCATGCTTTTGTTCTTGTTTCCTTTGCCTGGAATGTGCTTCTTCATTATTTCTCTGTTCAACTCTTATCTCTCGCTCAGTCTATCTCAACCACGAGTTTTTCCATGATACATATTTTGGTTTCTTTTCCTTGAAACCAGATGTACTTTATTTGTCCCCATTGGTTAAGGCTCATTACATATTTTTACTATGTTTCGGGTAATGGAATATGAACAGCTGAGGAAATGAGAGTCTTCCTTTCATCATCAAAAACGTTTGTTGTTTATAGCAAGAGTTAGTATCAAGATTAAGTCCTTCAGAAGCACTTAATAAGAGGAGCAAACTTGTTCTCAATATTTCCATCCTAGCCATTGGTTTGACTATAGAAAAATCTCCCTCTGCACATAACTGAGCTGAGAAAATAGTGCCTTTTAACATGGTGCTGCAAACACCTAAGCATACCTACTGCAAGATTCTATTTAAAGGAGCAGGGGCTCACAGCAGAAGGGAGTAATCATTTTATATCTGGAGGTTCTGCCATGCAAGACGTGGCCTCTGACCGATGAGAGCAGGTTGAATCATGCTGCTGCCATTGGTGTTATTAATCTGTAACATAGCTTCTGTCACAAGTCCTGCCTCTTCCATGCTACTTCATGGTCAACTCCCCTTTCTTCCATTTGGGTTCTCATTTTGCTTTTCCATGTTAGCCACAAAAGTAAAATTTCCTATGTTCTGAGCAAGGCTCAGGAATTAGGTCAAACTTTGATACCGTTGGAGTCAGAGAATCTCGCAGGGTGTCTGGAATTTCATATTGACTTAATGGCATAGTATGGGGATGGTGCATAGCTCAGTAATGTCTGGGTCCACTCAATTATACTTTATTACTTCATTATAATAGTAATATTTCCCATAGTATAAATATTGGGTAAGATAAAAAATGTAAGGTAGAAAATTAAAATCCCTAATCATCCTCCTACCCAGAACTGCTGGGTAGAGAACTGCTGCTGGTATTTTGGTCTATTTCTTTCTAAGATTTCTACCCTAACCATTACTGTTCAGTGAATCTGTCATTTATAAGGATAGGAGGGTCTCACCGACAGATTCCAACCCAGCGGTGATTTAGTAGAGTTACTAGTTGTTCTTTATTCTTAATGTTGCTTGCCACTGTGTGGAGAGATGCGGAATGTCATCTCCCTTTGGCTGAAGTATGCAATATCTGACCATCTTTGTGCCTTCACTTTGTAAACAATGCGTCCTTTGCTGGGTTGATTATGTACAGCTGTGCTACTGAGGATTTAAAGCAAAAATTGTATGAGAATGTATTTTTTCCCTAGAGGAGATAAATGTAATTTCTAAGAAGTGAAGTGTGTGTGCGTGCATATATATATATATATATATATATATATGTATATATATATTGCTTTCTGTGTGGTTGCCTTCAAGATGTTTGAGCTTTCTTCCCTTTTGCTGTGTAGGAACCCAAGCCAGACCATCTCCTTGTGCTGAGGGTACTGTGGAATGACTTCTCTGTGTGCTACTCCTCTCGCCCTCTGCTCTGCTGGTCCGTGTGGTGGGCCCTCTCCACTTGTGGCTATTTTCAAGTTGTGAACTACACACAGGGCCTGTGGGAGGTGGTGATGCCTTCTCGCGATGCTGCTATCTATAACGGTGGTGTGGAGGCCGTTTCAACCTTACTGGGTAAGCAGTGCAGGATGGAGAGGCTGGTTGGGAGAGAGAGATTCCTCTGCTGGTTAAGTCAACCATAATCATATTTTCTCTCCCCTCCCAAATTGGAAGTAACCCCAAAGAATGATTTACTTATTTGGGGCTCTGATTTTATAAGTTAGGAGGAAAATTTAGAAGTGCTCAAGTGGTAGAGGACATGACTAACAAACTTGAATTCTTTATAACCTTTGAGGAAACCTAATGTATTGATTTTCAAAATTGTTTTCTTATCCAAGTTTCCATTATCTGTGTTTACTGGGTATTTTTTGCCACTTGATGTGAAACTTTAAGTAGCAATATACAATAGTGTATAATAATAGCTAATAACTGTTAAGTGTTAATATGTGCTAAGTGCTGTTCTAAGGACTTTATGTGTATTAACTCAGTTCTTAGAAAATTCCTGAGATAGATGCAATTATTATCCCCATTTTACAGTTTAAGAAACTGTGGACAGATAGGTTAATAACTTGCTCGAGGTCATATAGATGGTAAGCAGTAAGGTCAAGATTTGGACTCAGAAGCCCATGTTCTTGACCATTATATTCTATTGTCCCTCTTTAGTTTGTTAACCTATTTCATAACGTTTTTTGGAAGATTTTATATGATTTCTGTAAGCATTTATAACTGTGCCCTGGCATCTAGAAAGCACTCCATACCTTTTAGCTGTCATTATCACCGCCATCATTTACCAAGGGGCAGAGATGCCCTTTGCCATATTATAAACTGCTCCTCAGTTAGGAGGAGAGATGAGCCATCCTGCCATGTTGCCAAGCTAGAAGCAGTGGTTCTTTTTGACTCTTTCCTCTGCTTCAGCCTCAGTAGTTTTTTCCTTAGCAGCATCCCTGGGTCTACAGCCTCCTTTTCCATCTCATTGCCAACTGCCCTAATTCAGTCTCACATCATCTCTCAGTGGCTCCGTATTATTCATTCCATCAAGTCCAAAATTCTCTGCCTGACCTTCAGGCCCTCCATAATCTTGAACTATGCTATTTGTAAGTTTAAAGCTTTTAAAATATAATAATCTAAGCTGAATTTTTAACTTATTGAAATAGTATTTGTTTAGCAAAATAACTGGATTACTTTTCTCTTTTGTTTTGTAGGTGCTGTTGCCGTGTTTGCAGTTGGTTACATAAAAATATCCTGGTCAACTTGGGGAGAAATTGCACTGTCTCTGTTTTCTCTCCTGATTGCTGCCACAGTATATATCATGGACACTGCAGGGACCATCTGGGTGTGCTACGCATCCTACGTGGTCTTCAGAATCATCTACATGTTACTCATCACTATAGCAACGTATGTATTTTGATTCAAAAAAGCATTAGGAAAACTTGTGACAGGATAAACTTTTTGGTTTCTTTACAAACAAATTTTTTAGTTAAAAAGAGGCAAATGGGAGAAAGCATTGTACTGTATGTGCATCAGCAGTTTTTCTCCTGGGGAAGCATTTAGGCAAGGTTCATTTATTTCCTCATTCACATGTTCCTGCTGTTTTTAGATATTTGTGTGAGATTTACATCATTAAGCAACAAAATACTTTTCACTTTGTTGGGAAGGGAATTAACAGAAAGAAGGGGATAGTCTTCACATTTAAAGTAAAAATTGTAACTACCCAGGAAGTAATTCTTGTCTATTTATTCTTCTTTTATTTATTTTTTCAGTTTTCAGATTGCGGCAAACCTCAGCATGGAGCGCTACGCCCTAGTGTTTGGTGTAAACACCTTCATTGCTCTCGCACTGCAGACTCTGCTCACTCTAATTGTGGTAGATGCCAGTGGCCTTGGCTTAGAAATTACCACTCAGGTAAGATCTCTGATTCAACACTGCAGATGTTATGATTTGATCAGGGTGGCAGAGGTGGAGCATGCTTGAAAACAGATTCAAACAATATAGACAGATATAAAATAAAAAGTGAAAGTGTTCCCTCCTTCCTTCAGTCATCCCCCATCCTTAGGTCTTTTCTACCTGGAGGATGTTGGGACCGTCATCTTTGTGATGAGGCCCTAGACCATTTCTGAGTGTGACTAACCAGCCTGGTGGAGCTGAGAGGTAATATTGGTTCCTCCAGGCCCAACTTCTCTGCTTCCTCATCCAATATTTTCCTCCATTTTTCATTCTGTGCCTGGAATGCTGTATCCCTCTCACAGCTCTCTAAGTCTCCTCCCTTCTTTATATAAAATACCCCCCACCCAAATACCAGGTGATGACTTGGCTGTTGATGAGTAGCCTTATGATTCTTAACATATGACCTATTGAGAAACACCTGCACAAACACCCAAAGACAATGTGAATATTTTTATTCATTCAGGAATGGTATAGTTGCATATGCCTTCATGCATTGTGAGTTTGTAGGTAGGGCTTGCTCTGTACTTTGAAAATGGGCAATTGAATCAAGAAGTGCCTGCCCCACCCCCATCCCAGCCCAAATGATTCCTTCTCCATTATTCCCTCCATACTTGCACCTTAGTTTTCTTAGAATACAAAAACCCAACATGTTATCAGTAATTAACTTTGTTTTTATTGAAGAGACTTAAAAGAGAAATAATAATAATAATAGGTAACATGCATACAGCACTTTCTATGTGCCAGGTACATTATATAGAATTTTGCAAGGTTGTTGTCAGGATGAGAAATTGAGAAAATGAGTTTGAGAGATAAGTAATGTTAAGTGTTGTTTAAGGTCATACAGATAATAATAATGTGGCAGAGCTATGATTGAAACTAGCATCTAACTCTCAAGCCTACATGTCTCCCACTGCATTATGCTGCCTCAAAAGGGGGCGTGGTGGGGGGAACAAATGGGAGCTTACTAGTAATATTTCTGTATGTTTCCCAATTACTACCAGCAATAAAAACCTCGAGAAGACCTCTCAAGGGATAGGTGCTGACATTTGGGATGGAGGGTGGGAGAGAAACCAAGTGCTTGTCATCCTGCTACAGAAATGGTGGGTTTAAACTTGTGGAATAATAGAATTTTGTGGGCTACGCTGAAACTCTAACTGCTGTGATTAATTAGCAGGTTTCCTACAGGAAAATGTATACAAATTTGAAAGAACCTGGCCCAGAGACTTAGAGTAACATTCTTATTGCACCTATGAGCTAGCTTATAAGTATTTAGTAAGTTTTAAGAAGATAATGATGATGAAGTTGTAACTATATGGTCACATTAAAAATTTGGCTTAGGGAAGATTCTTAAAGTAATCCTATAATGGTATATAGTTGACCTTCCACTGCCCTCTTCTGGGGAAGAATAGAAGTTCTTGATCTTCAGAACTTGGCCTGTTAGTCATACCCACCTATCAGCCTGAGGGTGGAGACCAGGATTCAGGTATAACAATAACAGCAATAAAAATTAAAACAATAGTATTAACAGTATTAGCACTGTGCTAATAAACATTTACATTCATGATCTCATCCCTTCCCATCAATGCTGTAAAGAAGGAAATATGAATTGCATTCTGTAAATGAAGTCACGGCTCTGAGATTAAGTGTCTCAGTCAAGGTCACACAGCTAGTGAGGGAGGTAGTCAGGCTTCAGTTGGCTTCAGTCCCACCGCACTGCTGCCTCCGTGTATCTTCAGTACCCGGCACACTGTGTAAGCACACAATGTTTTTGAAGTTTTATGGAGAAACTGAATATATCTTTAATTGTAGTATATGTTCACAGGTATGTAAGAGGACAGCTCATCTTCTAATTGATAATTCTATGAATTGCTACTTCCCCTCTCTAGTTTCTGATCTACGCCGGTTATTTTGCACTCATCGCTGTGGTTTTCCTGCTTAATGGTGCAGTCAGTGTTATGAAGAAATATAGAAAGCAGGAAGATCCAGAATCAAGTTCTCAAGTAACCACTTCATAATATACTGCTGACGAGCTGCTGCTTCTAGCAAGAACTCTGCACAGCACTGTGCCTGGATGTATTTCATTTTTGAAGATGTGGACACATATTTATGAATGTGTATTTCATGGCTTCAGAGCAGCCGCTTGACTATGTCATGTGTTCCTGGAGTAACATAATACTGTTCAGAGGAGCCAGAAGTGAAGTTTATTTTGTGGGTTATTTATGAGAGCTAATTTAAGTCTGACTTTTTTCTGATTCAAAAACAAACTTGACTTTGAAAACCAAGTAGTCAAGAGCACTCAAGCAGCACATGCTGTTATACATATGATAGCAGGTGAGTTTGATGTTTCATAGGGCAGATGCTTCTGTATCTGCTTAGCCAGAAGCTTGGCTGGTGGGACCAAGGCTTCACAGGGGTCACAAGATGTCACAGGTCAGGATAGAAATATGTTCTAACAGCACTTGCCCCTGTTCAACTTGAGTCTTATTTCTGTGTTACTCATGTGCATTTGTGTTTCTACAGATGAAAGTCGTTCCTATCACTGGCAATATTTGCTCTGGTTGGGTGTTCTGTCCTATAAGGAGTGTATGTCATTTCTAATAAGTTATTTTTTAAAAATTCATTATATGAATGTTCTCAGTTCTTATCTTGACGATTATATATTTGTGTAGATTTTCTTTAGAAGTACAGTTTTGCTTATTCATATGCTTCTCAGAGAAGCTCATATAGTTAGAAAATAAGGCAAGTTTTGAAGCCTACTAATAATCTAAATGAAGAGACCTAATCAGAAAACTTAAAGGTAGGTTTGTTTGTCTTTTATTCTTCAGTATGAAGGACTGTTAATTCCATGATGAAAGGTTAGTATATGGGCTAAAGACAACGAGCCCATTTTGTATTTGCATTCCCTTTTATTTCCAGAATTAAATGAAAAAGTCTTTTTTTTAATAACTTCATCCCCATTTATAGCTTTTATATTATTTGTTCTTCTTATCCAAGATAAAGATGTCATTAGGTGTTGGATTATTCCAAAGCCTTTTTCACCAACTGAGCCTCTTTTTAATTGTTTCACTAATTAATAATGGAGCAGGAACTAGGATAGATTTGGTTCCTGCATTTTGTACGTTAAATCTGCCTTTGTGTCTAAGGGTGGATCATCTTGAATATTTGCTTAAAATAAGAATTGCTCATGAGTCCATTTCCAAGTTAACTTGAAAAAATATTATTCTGTATACATTTAATTCTGAAATCAGCCTACCAAGTGGCTGCTAGAGTATGTGAGACATGAAAACTATTTTAAAGCCTTCCCTTGAAAAGGATCTAGGTAGCTGCTTCCAGCTGGGTGTTAACTTTTTTTAGAATGACACAGCTAAACAGTGTGAATAATAGTGTCAAGAGTGCAAAATTGATATATTTATTTGGTTTAAGCAGGAATTCTAGAAGTAAGTGAATGAGGATAAGAAGAGGTCATTTCCCATTTGCCTTCCTTTCGGATTAAGGGAAAGGAAGAGAACACTAGCTAAGGAAGGGAAGGGGTAGTGATGTCATAAAAGTAGCAACCTCTAATTTTATATTTTGTCTTTTTTTTCTTGCTACATAGGGAGTTGTTTACTCAAATGAGCAGAAAAGTGGTGTTTGAGGGATTTTAATTTTTTTAATAAAATAGATAGTGGTACAAATTGTTCACATTACCAAAGTAATATTTCCCTGGAATTTAATTTGAAGACTGTGGCACACAGCCAGAACCTTTACTTATTTAAGAAAATGATAAGTTCGCAATTTGGTGTGTGGCCGTATTTGTAGAATGCTGACCCCAATTTGCAAGTTGTATGCCGTTTTGCAAATAAGTGTGGAAATAATTGGTAATTTTTATTCAATTCTGTATAGATTATAAAATTATTTTTATTAAATAAATGTTTTACAGTATATTTTCCCTTTTTAATCAAAATTACTTTAAATTTGTCTTTTGCTTCAGTAGGAGTTTTAGATTCCATCCTGAAATGATTTCTCCTAGGACAAATTTTGTCTTAAGCCTTCTCCTCTGCTGACCCTCCTAATTAACCTTGTCATCCTGTTCATTCTTTCATTGCTTTGTGATCTTTTCCTTTGACTCCTCCCCCTTATTTCTGTTGTTTTCCCAAGTTTTTTCTAGCACCACATTGCTAGCAATCTAGCACCACTTTATTTTTCCTGGTCTTCATCTTGGTACCTCTCATCTCTCTGTTTAAAGTGTTCACCCTTTTAAAAACTGAAAAGGCCCACATTCCCTTCAGTGTTAACTGAATTTTAAAAATAAAGGAACTTAAATCAAGGGCAGAAGATGCCATCTTGTTTTGAAACTTCATAGCCTCTTTGTTCTGGCCCAAAATATTCTGATACCCAGCGAAGCATCTTTTTGCCATCAGTTGAGAGTCAGTTGTTTATTATATCCTAGAAAACAAGTCAGTCTTCCTCTCAGTAGCCAAATTAGTACCTTCCCTTTAATATCCCATTCCAAAACCTGCTTCATTGAGGCATTTCATTGATTATCACCAAAGACTTGGAAATTTTTCATGCAAAACAACTTTTTGTATGAGAGTACTTTTTTTATTTTTATTTTTTTTGATGAGGAAGGTTGGCCCTGAGCTCACATCTGTTGCCAATCTTCCTCTTTCTTTTTCCTCCCCAAAGCCCCAGTACATAGTTGTATATGCTAGTTGTAAGTCCTTCTAGTTCTATGTGGGATGCTGCCACCATGTGGCTTGATGAATGGTGTATAGGTCCACACCCAGGATCCAAACCAGTGCACCCCGAGCTGCCAAAGCGGAGCACGCGAACTTAACCACACACCACCTGGCTGGCCCCCAAAACAATTTTTTAAAGATAAAGTTTTCTGTCCCTATAGTTATATCCCCTGTATCTTAATGCCTTTCAGATTGCAAGCCTTCTGGGCAGGGACCATGTCTTATCTTTGACTTTTGTTGCAAAACATTTCCTAGTGCCATATGAATATTGAATTATATAATTGATATGTAATGGACTCAGTATAGCCCCCTGCCAGTACAATAGCTAAATGCCCACTATTTTTTAAAAAGTACATCAACATGGAACATTAAGATTAAAATGCCTATCAATGATCTCTAGTCCACTACTTTATTCAAGGCATTATGCTTAAATGATAGAAATTGGATATGTTTGTTTTACTTATTATGGCATCCTCCTTATAATTAATACCTTACATTTGCTTAACATGTTTTAGTTTTGAAAGGGCATTTGTGAACATCATCTCCTTTGATTTCTGGAAAGGGATCTTGTAGGAGTACTAATTCCTCTACTGTTTTTCATTAAGTAATGCTGATAAAGGGAGTTCAAAGTGCTAGATTTGCCACTCAAAGCTGTGGTCCGTTAGGGAAGTCTCTGTTAAGCTTCAGTTTCCTCATCAGTACGTGAGGATGATGCCTCCCTCGCAGGACTGTTGTGAAGAAATGAAGGAAGACGTGAAAGCACCTGTACTGGAGATGCAGAGTAGGGGACTGAGAAGGCAGTTCTAGTCCCCTTACTCTCCATTTACAGTTAATTTGTAGCTATCAATCTTAAAATTACACTTTCAAAGGAAAGTTTTTGAGTCTTGCAATCAAAATGAAAATGATCAGAAGCTTTTAAGCCCCTGCCCCCTTTATTTTTAATTTATATTTTGGAAAGCTCTTCTGCGGATACAAGGAAGAAAAAGTCATGATTCCTGCTCTCAAGGACCTTAAAATGTGTGATAAGAAAAAGTAGAAAGGATAATACATGCCCAACTGCAATCCACAACAGTGTGTCAGGTACCATAACAATTAAAAGGCTTGGGTCTCAAAGAGAACAAGGACATTGGGGAAATCATGAGTGGCTTCCTGAAGGAGGTGGCATTTGAGTTGGCTATGCAGTATGGGTAGAATTTTAAAGAAATTTGGAAGGGGGAACTGTGTAGTGAAGAAAGGGGCACAAATAAAGGTATAAAGGCCGAAAACTCTGTGTACAATCAGCGAGAAATAGGAGTAGGGTGAGATAAAGTTGAAAAGACAGTTTGGGGACATTTTCCAATGTTTATTAATTGGAGATGGAAATGGAGAATAATGATTAAGCTTTATGAAGTTTAATTTGGCAGCAGTGGATAGGATGAATTTTATGGAAGGTACTACCTAAAATTGCTAGTTCAGGGACCATTTCAATTGGCTAGGTGTAGATGAGGTAGGCCTTTATAACTTATCGCTGTGGAAGAAACAGAGAGGACTGACTTGGGGTTACTACCTTAACGTTCTAGAATGTGTGCCCCTACTTCAAAAGGTGGCTTAGAAAGTAAATAACCTGCCCAACATCACACTCTGTGAAGTGGAGAAGCCTGGATGGGAGTCTGATTCCCACCCTACACTGCAAATTAACGGTCGCTTCCGCCCCATACCCTTCTCAAGTCTGTAGGAATTACACTGCAGTGGGAAGAGGGGGCGGGAGGGAGCCCCCCAGCTCAGAAAACAGCCCCGGAGAAGAAGAATGCCAGGCAGGGCACCAGCAGCGGCAGGATGGCTGTGCTGCGGGGCTGTTCTAGAATGGCTGGGTAGGTGGCAGAGGGCTGAGAAGCCTCGGGGTACAAGTTGTGGGTGTACAGCTAGACAAAGCTGCAGAAAACCTAAACCCCGATTTCCCGGCCACCGCCTGCCCCAGGCCGGCCGGCTCCAGGCCAGAAACGAGCCCGCGGGCCTGTGGTGGGCGGGGCGTGCAGCCTCGCTTGCTTCGGTCCACTCCCGAGGGGGGCCCCCCCGCGCCTGCGCATTGCAGCCTGCCGCACGCCGGCCGCGGGTTTCCGTCCGCGCTGTGTCGGGGAAGCGGCTCTCGGTCACTGCCGGCGCAGGAGGGGGGCGTGGGCCTCCGAGAAGGCCCGGCTGTGGGCTGCAGTTATCGTTTCTGAAACTCCTCCTCCAAACCTCAGCGTGGGGAGACCTCCGGTGAAGGTCATGTGCTGTGAAAGGCACCGGCTGCTGTCTCTGACGTTTAAAACTTCTTGGGTAATCAGTGCGGCCGGCTACGAATCACTCTCTGAAACGGTTATTACCAAATTGTCCTCTTTTAAAATAAGTGACTCCAAGGGGACAACAGCCCTTTCCAGAGGACAGTCTTACCCTCCAGAAAAATCACAAGAGGAATTGCAACTAAG
Organism: Equus quagga; assembly: GCF_021613505.1. NCBI lineage: Eukaryota > Metazoa > Chordata > Mammalia > Perissodactyla > Equidae > Equus > Equus quagga. The sequence continues at coordinate 5,968,526 of NC_060279.1, read as the reverse complement.
AAAATTCAACCTTCTGCCCCAAATGCTGAAATGTTAACAAAAACTATTTAATACTTAAATATTTGAAACCCCTAAACTAATTCATCTGTTTGATATAGTTCCATCTTCTACCCACACCACCACTAGCCTCTTTTTTTCTAATATGAAACTGCATACCTTGACCATCATTCCCTGCAGGATGCCAAAAATCCTGGAAGACCTACCCGCGATGTTCTGGGAGTGTGGACAAAGGTGGACCTTGACCTCCGGATCAGTACTTAGGATGGAGCCCTTGGACGGAACAGCTACCTGGAAATTCTTGCCTGGGTCTTGTGCTTGACTGATTAAGAAGCCATAGGCCAGAGAATGTGTCCATAGGGAAATTAGTCGTCTGCTTAAAGATCTGTTTTTACCTCCAACTCTCGTAATTAATTCCCAGTTACAGTTTGATGATTCTTTACTCCCTGCCCTGATTTTTTCTTTGCATTTTGGTCTCCTTTCCTTAGTTATAAGCCATTTCATACTTACCCAAAGTCATTCCTCCACAGCCATTTAAATTTAAAAAATATCTAGCTATGTCTAGTGGTAGAAAGGACTCCAGCATTAAGCCAGAGGTCCTAGGCGGGATGTGAAGTAGTCCCAGATGGTAGGAACGCCTGGTTTATAGTAGAAACAATATTTTAAAAATCGTCCCTAGAGGAAAGCATTCCCTTTTAAGCCCCTGCGCTGATAGAGTTGTGCACAGTGTGGAACAGAAAATCACAAAGAGGATACCATAATCTTCAATAAGTAGCCTCCTAGGAAGGGCCCTAAAATCCCACCTCATAACATACAATCAAATGTTACTAATTGAGCTTTATTGTGGTTGGCAAATATTCTGATTTCATGGTTATTTTAACATTATTGTGTGGTTTTAAAAGCATTATGTGGTCATGGTAAGAAATTTGGGAAATGTAAAAAAGCATATGGAATAATTATTACTCCTAATATTTGTCAACTCTAATCCCCTGTGCATGACTTTTGTCCTCTCACAACCCACAAGAAACCACAGCAGAGCATAAGTAGTTACTAGGACTCTTAGTGGCAGATCACTCTCAGATCAAATAAAGGTATAAAATATTTACTATTAGAAATTAATGTCATTAAAAATTAAATACATTATTTTAAAAATTACCAAAGACATAAATAAGCAACCATGAGTAAGAATCAGCAGAAACAACAACAGATGAAGAGACCTAATGGTTTCAGATATTGGAATTATCAGATACAGAGTATGAAATGAATATCTATAAAACGTTAAATATAAAAAATGTTTAAAAATGGGCAAGTAACAAGACTAACAAAAATGAAAAGACTGGCTTGATTTTCAAAGAACTGAAAAATATATTTTAGAAATTAAAATAGAAATGTTGAAGTTAAAATTCAATGGATTATGTCTCATAAATTGCTGATGAGGGTGTAAATTGGTACAACTCCTTTGAAGAGCATTTTGCTGTTGTCCTTTAAAGTTAAAGATAGGCATAGTCTATGACCCAGCAATTCCACTCCTAGGTATATACCACAGAGCTGCACTTTCAAATATGGCAACTACTAGACACTTGGGACTGCAAGCATACTCTGTTTTATTGTGCTTTGCTTTATTGTGCTTCACAGATAATGCATTTTCTACTAATTATTACCCTCCACCAGCAAAAGATTACAACTTGCTGAAGGCTCAGATGATGGTTAGCATGTTTTAGCAATGAAATATTTTTAAATTAAGGTATGTACATTGTCTTTTTTAGACATAATGCTATTGCACACTTAATAGGCTACAGTATAGTGTAAACATAACTTTTATATACACTGGGAAACCAAAAAATCTGTGTGGCTCACTTTATTGCAATATTTGCTTTATTGCAGTGGTCTGGAACTTAAGCTGAAGTATCTCCAAGGTATGCCTGTATTGAGTGAGTATTAGAAATGTGACTATACAGGAGTGAAAATTGATCAACCAGAGCTACAAGCAACAATTTCAATGAATCTTATGAACATAATTTTGAGCAAAAGAACTAAGATATAATAGAATATATCAATACAATTCCACTTGTTCAAAAGGAGACAAACTATATTGTTTAAATCTATATACAGAAGTGGTAAAAGTATAAAACAAACACATTATTACTATAAAATTCTTTCAAATATTTACTTCTAAGGAATGGAAGAGAGATATGATTAAGAAGGGGCACACATCCTTCTGGGGTACTTTTGTTTTATTTCTTGACTTGGAAGATGATACAAGTGTGCTTCCTATATGATTCTTCATTATACAATACACTTATGTTTTATGTTTTTTTCTGTATGTTCCTTAAATTTCACACTAAAAACACTAAAAACTCAATAACTAGGTTAAATAGCACATTAAAGACAGCTGAAAAGAGAATTAGTGAAGTGGAAAATAAAACTGAAGAAATTACCTAGTATGCAGTAAAGAGACAATGCCTTTAAAAACGTAAAAAGAGGTTGAGATATATTGTAGAATATTTTGTCTCCTCTGTTATATCTACTCTTTCCTTCTAAGGCTACAATATGACAGAATTTTGCAGAACTGGTGAGAACAAGAACCCACAGATACAGGAATCATAGTGCATCACAAGAAAAATGACTAAAAAAATAATAAATTCACACCTAGACACACAGTAGTAAAATTGCAATTAACTTAGGACAAAGAGAAGATCATAAAAGCAACCAGAGAGAAAAGACAGATCATCCATAAAAGAACACAATTAGCTGACAGCCAGTTTCTCAAGAACACCAATGGAGGCCAGAAGACAATGTAATGAATGCTTCAAATTACTGAGAGAAAATAACTGTCTGCCTAGAACTGTGTACCGAGAACAATGGTCTTTTAAAAACAAGAGTAAAGTAAAAATATTTACAGATGAACAAAAATGGAAAAACTTTACACCAACAACAGGTTATCTCAGGAGAAAGGCACAAGACTCTAGTAGGAAGATCCGATATGCAAGAAGCTAGGATGAAGCTAGGAAAAGCTAGGGGTAAGCATTTATATAAATCTAAATGAACATTAACTTTATTAATTAATAACGATAAAACATTTTGTGGTTTATATTTTAAAATACTACACATGGAGAGTATATAAATTGGGCTGATGAGGGATGCTTAGAAATAAAGCATCCTAAAGTACTTACGTTATTCATGAGGAATATTAAGATACAGATTAAATTAGATTTTGTTAAATTAGGTATCATAGTGAAGTTTAAAGAGCAGCAAAGTATAAAAGTAGAGTGTATAATTTACCAAACAATTGAGTGAATAAACTGGAACAAAAACAAACCTAATGGATGATTTTACCAGCAGTAATCATACAACCTGGCTTTGTGAAGGTTCCCAAAGTGTTGTGGCCATAGGCACTCAGGCACCTGCCCTCCTCACCACAAACCACTGCCAAGAAGGGATAGTAAAGAAAGAGCCCTAGAGGACATTGGCAAGGCTGTCATCTAACCCAGTTCCTGAAGAAGTTGAAACCAAACCAAAGAGGGCAATAAGAAAGGGTAAGTGTTCTGCCAAAAAATTGCAAATGAAAAAAGGGAGCAAAAGGCAAACCGACTGAAATGGCTATCCAAGAAACTAAAGGCAAACGACCTGCAGAAACTGAAGAAAGTAAAAATGAGTAGCCTTCAGCCTCTAGTTAAGCAGGAGACAGAAAAGTCAGTCTGATTAATATCATTTATCAAGTCTTAGTGGTTCCTGTATCCTTATTACAATCCAGAGAAATATTTTTATAATCTATTTTGTAAATGCAAAATTTTAAAAATAGCTCTAAAAACATATTTTTACAAGGAAGGGACACCAGTTCCTCTGACACTGTGTGTGTGTGTGTGTGTGTGTACATACTTTTTTTAAAAGAAGAAATCAGGTGCTGGTTATTTATTTTTCTGAACAACCAAAACCTGTTGGGATATTGACTTAAGAGAGGCTTTGACTGTCTTGATAGGGAGGCAGCTTTCATAAGCTATATTTTGAAGTGTAACTAAATAGAGATTTGGAGTCACAGTTATTCACTTAATATGCCCTAAATATTTCAAACTAGTTAGTGTCTATCTTCATGTTGTTGCTCCCTACGTATAGAGAAAGAATTGCTCCTGAAGAAAACTGCTCTCTAATCTTGGCTCTCCCTATCAGAACTGTTAATGTTCCATTAAAGATTGGAAATTTTAGGGTATGTAGTGTGTATGATGCTAAATTGTGAATTAGTGGAGCTTTAAATGTAACAGTTTATCAATATTTGAAGATATTAGTGTCTAATATATTTAAAGGACAACTTGCCTCCAAATTTTTATCACTGGATTAACTATTTAAAAAAGAATTACAACTGTATGATGTTTTAGATTTTTGGTACTTAAATTTAAATATATCTTTACATATCATTCATAATGACTGCATAGTGATCAAATAAAAACCCAATTATGAAAGTAAAAATATAACAATTTAAGCAAAAACATGCAAAACCATGAAATAACCCAAATGCTCATTGACAAGAGAATGAATAGAAAAATTTTCATATATTATAGAACATTATACAGGGGCAAAAAATAAACAAATATAATTGCATGTAAAACATTTATAAATTTTAGAAAATCATTATACTGTTAAATGAGAGAAAATCAAACAGCTGGTATGTCCATGTTGCATTATACCATTTAAAAAATGAGCTCAAAAGCAAGTAAATGAAACAATGTTTTGGTTAAGAATAACATACATAAATGGTAAAAAAAAAGATTTTGAAAGGAATATAATGATACACTCAAAATTTGTGATAGTGGTTACCTCTTTTGGTAAGATAGGAAGATGGCATAGGTAGGTCATGAATATTGGTAATGTTCTCCTTTTGCTACGTGAATTGTATCATACTTTATAATTTACATATATATTTTATATATATTCTTTTGTGTGTATCAAATATAATATTATTCAAGAGTAAATCACTGCCAACTTCCTGTGAATTTTGATCAGTATTTCAATGATCGTTCTGCATTCCTTGCCCAGAATTCAGGTCAATTATGGTTGAGATCCTGAAGAAAACATTTCAGCTAAGTAGGAGAAATCTAATGGTTGACTCCTTTTATTGTAAGCTCTTATTTTCTCCCTAATGTCTGGTTAACCCTCAAATATAAACCTCAATTGATGGAGCAGGTCTGCAAAATATCTGAACAAACTCAAAAATATGAAAATATTGTATCTACAGTCATATGCCACATAACAACATTTTTGTCAAGGACAGACTGCATATACAATGGTGGTCCCATAAGATTAGTACCATATAGCCTAGGTGTGTAGTAGGCTATACCATCTAGGTTTGTGTAGGTACCGTATGGGAGGAAGAAATTTCCCTCTATCCTTCTAGGTTCTTCTGGCTGGTCTAAGAATTAAATTAACATGAGACAGATTAACAGGAGAAAAAGAAACAAAAGTTCAATAACATATATACACGGGAGAAACCCAGGAAAATCAAGTAACTTGCCAAAATGGCTGAAGCCCTCACCTTAAGTATATCCTCAACTAAAGAGAAAAGAAGATGTTGAGAGAGGGGAGAGTCAGGGACTTCAATGGAAAGGAAGGCAATTCACAAGTTGGTGAAAAGGAAGAAATGTTTGGAAGAGAAGTGTTTGTTTGGCCACACAGAAACAGAAGAACACAGGGGAGCCCAACAAACAGGCTCTTCTAGGTTCCTCCCTGTCTACCACCTGGTTCATGTGATGCTAAGGTGATAGCTCCCTTCCTGAGACAGGTTTTTTTTTTTTAATCTGAATTCTTTTAGGCAGTTAAGGGGAAGGTAATAAGAAAAACTTTCTGAGTCTTTTGTTTCTAAAATAATAACCAGCCTAAAATAATACTTATGTTAAAGAGACACACTTGGGGTGGCAAATTTTGTTCCTTTTCAGTGCACTCCATGATGTTCCCACAACAAGGAAACCGCCTGATGATGCATTTCTCAGAACATATCCCCCTCATCAGGTGATGCACAACTGTATTTGTGATACTGTTTTAGAGTTGGAAAATAATTTTGTGAGGAATTACCTACAACCTTAGAAACTTCACTTACTTAAAGAGGGTAAATGAGTGAGGGTATTTTCATTCTGTGGAGTAATGGAGACAAAAAATATCCACTTCTCCTGTGTTAACTACATTGTAATCCAATCGTGTTGCAATATAGATTTCACTTTTTCTTGAAAAATATTATGAAGTGAAAAAAATACCTCTAAAACATGGAAGTTATGCTTTTTCTAGCTACTACAAAAACGGATGTTTTATAATGAAGACCGTGAAAATGGAGAAAGTCAGCTGTGGGTTTGAAACTGTTTCAGTAATGCATCTGTTGGGTCCTTAGGAAGAAAGAGGCACCAAAAGCAACAACTTGAGTAAGGCTCTCGAGAATCCACAGGTGTCATAGGGATGGAGGAGTCTGGTGTCACTTTGAAAAAGAAGCCCACCACCACAAGATGGAGGTCATTTCAACTTTCATTTAAGTGGGATTCATCAGCTATGCAGATGTCTTATTCTCTTGCTCCTATGGTGGCAATTATGATTCCAGGAATGCATTTCCTCACTGAGGCCCACATGTAGGAAGGGGCTTTTACTTTAGGCTCTTTTAAATGTCTATTATCAATGTCAAAAAAAGGAAAACAAAATGCCTGTGGAGACCAAAAGGTGAGAACTGGGGGGAAATGAAGGAAAAGAGTAAAAACGAAAAGGAGAATGAGTATAGGAGCAACATGTCTACGATTAGAGACTCTGCTCCATGTTTGCAGTCATGGCGCTCCTTGCTATAATATGAAGCTGAGTGAGACACAAAAATATGGGCTCCCTGTGAAAGTGGCAGATTCTGTGTCCCTCACGTTCTTCTAGGAGAGACTGAATGACCATGTATGTGTATTACACTAGGAAAGGGTTGTATGAAAATCCAGCCGTTTATAAAAATTCATTTAGAGATCTATGGAAAAAAACAGAAGTTCCACACTTATTACTATTTCATGTGCATCATCATAAATTCTAGTGTTCAGACAATACTATATTTTACAGAGATAAGTTTTGCCACTGAGTGGTTCAAATTAATATTAACCAAATTATGCCTGTTGAGTTATTTCAGAAAACTCTAAGAAATTCTAATGGAAATATAACTTCTTTGCTAATTCTATTTTACTAGGTTTAATAAAGAGGTTTGGTTCTTGATAGACTAGGCATCAACTGTAAAAAGATGCATATTTTCCTGAGTCACCTTCCTTAATATCTCATAGCATTTCTTTTCTTTTTAAAAATCCATCCCTTCTCAAATTTGCCTTCACATTGTTACATATTTCTTCAAAAGATGAAAATTATGAGCACATCTAGACTACAGACAAGAATAAGGGCATCCACTTATATCTTAGTGACCAGAAATTTGCAAGAATTTACGGCACTTCCCTTATCATAGTAGTTTAGACTTGGATAGGTAATTTTATTTTTTCTCACTCAAGTTCTTCAGGATTTAAGTGGTAGAGAAAGAGGAAAATAATTCTCAATTCAATGCAATTATTGTTTTTGTTATTCTTGAAAATATTTTTTTTGTTTTCAGAATTAAAACAAACGTAAACCCAAATTACATATATTCCTAATCTAACTTAGCCCTTCATTAGTCCAATTCCAGTAGTGTCTGCAGCCAGCCAGAGGCAGAGAGCACTTGATGGAGGGAAGTTGGAGTGAAAGGAGACACTGGTTTATTCTCGTTAAAATATCTTATTTTTGGAAATTTTATAAAAACCTATTTCCACATAAACACATTATTAGGGCCGCTCCTAGGGCTACAGAAGGAGCCTGTGCAGGTGAGAAGTCCTGAAACTTAAGCTTCGTTTGCTTCATGATAAATCCTCCTCTGCTCGAACCTCTATGTCCTTTTAGTTACTGCCCCATTTCTCCTTTTCCTTTATAGCAAAACTCCCTGAAAAGAACTGTCAATACTGCTGTATCTATTTACTCCCCTTTATTTTGTTTAGGATCCCACCATTCCACTAAAACGACTGTCACAACAGTGGTTCTCCATCCTCATTGTGTTTGTCACAGTGAACACATCCTGCCCTTAGCTTCTGGAACACAGCTCTCTCTGGATTCTCTCTGTATGCCTCACTGGTCACTCCTGAGTCTTGTTTACTGGTTCTTCCTCTTCTTCTTGATGGCTGCTGAGTAAACCCTGATGCTTACTTCTCCAACCTTCTGCTCCCTCCTCATCTACATTCCCTCCTGTGTGTCTGCGTCCAGTCCTATGGCTTTATAAACCGTGTATACACTGATCACTCTGAAATTTATGTATATATTAAAACAGCCCTTTCCTGTTGTCTGAATTCCAGACTCATATATCCAACTGCTTAGTTCTGTCTCTACTTGATTGCCTAATTAATTACAGCAGACCCCAAACACAAACTCTTGATTTGCACCTGTCCACCCTGCTTGTCCTGGATTTCAGGAAATGGCCACTTCCTTCTTCCCTTTGTACAAGCTAAAAAAGCCTTAAGTCATCCTTGACTCCTGTTTCCTTTTGCTCCCTCCTTACCCTATGTGTTAGCAAGTCCTATTGATAATATTTCTCCCCATCTTTCCATGCCATCTTTCTCTGATTGCATCAGCTTGAACATTGTGTAATTCTTTGTGAAGTCATCCATTTGTGCTTGTCACCTACAACCAGGGAATGGGGTAGAGCCTGGGCAGAACTGATTTGTTTTGCTCTGCATTTCTCTTGCTCCCTTAAAAGGGAGGGAAGCAAAAAGAGAGAGGCGACCAACATAACACCTTCCTCTCTGCTTTCTAAAAATATTTTAGTTCACTGCCACATGAGGCCAAATAAAAGCGGGGATAAAAGTAATCATGAGGGGCCAGTCCCGTGTCGCAGTGGTTAAGTTCACACATTCTGCTTTGGTGGCCCAGGGTTCGCCGGTTCAGATCGTGGGTGCAGACATGGCACCACTCATCAAGGAATGTGGGCAGGCGTCCCACATATAAAATAGAGGAAGATGGGCATAGATGTTAGCTCAGGGCCAGTCTTCCTCAGCAGAAATAGGAGGATTGGCAGTAGATGTTAGCTCAGGGCTAATCTTCCTCAAAAAAATAAAAAGTAGTCATGAATTTCAAGTGCTTAGCCTATAGGATTTCTACTTCCATGCCACGTCCTACCAACCTCATTTATTAAAAATACTATTGTGATTTACTTATATGTGTGCTTTAAAATTATCATAACAGCAAAATTTATACTACTTTCTACTCTTAAAATTAAATTTTCATCACATGAAGTAATTGTCAGCATTCTTGAGTCTGATTATGGATTAGGCAGATAGAAAACAATAATTGTTTAAGTTTGAACCCATGAGTAATGGAGTTAGAAACTGATTAATTGAAAATTCAGTTGCTTTTTAACATCTCAAGTAGATAATTTTTACATTGGTGAGATATGCTTGAATTCAGGACTTAGAAATTTTTATTGAAAACTGCACTGAATATTAACCTTTCACCTTTATAAGAAACAAATACAGTAACAGTAGCTCACACCAAAATGTGACATATTCCTAATAAACCATTATTTTTCTGTCTGGGACAGTTTTAAAGTCACCTTTTTCCCCACAAAAAACAGAAATGTACCCATACAAAGGCTCAAAATAGGTCATCTTTTTAAACAAAACTAATGATTCACAAAAGACCGTGAATATAACATGTAACTAGTTGATACACATCTAAAGGATTTTGTCATTATATAATAACACATCTGAAGTGTTCTTGAATAACAAATCATGTGAAGAGAAGACTTTATTAATGTCCAAAAACATGGGCCTTCTTCATAGACAATCAGAAAAATTATCATAAGGTATTAAAATTTTTCCATTCTTATAAAATAATTTTTCAGAATAATATTTTAAAATACACAGTTACAAATTTACTATCAACCACATTATGTTGCATATTTAATGCCTTTTAAACTAATCATAAATGACAAATACACTACCTGTGAACTCATTAATGTCTTCATAAAAGTTAGAATTTGATTACTATTAAGAAGAAAATTTAAATCTTTTGAGAGAGTAGTGATTGTTAGATGATACAAATACAAAAATTTGAGAACCATTCCATCAGATTACCTAGCAATGTTGGGAACAGTAGGTGGTCAATAAACCTTGAAAGGCTGGTTCTTTACAGCCTCAGTTTCCAGCTTTGTTTCACTGTATCATCCTACACTATTCCAGAATATATGTTGTGTTGTTGACTTTCCCTAGGAGCCTCAGCTTCTATACGTTTGTATAAGCTAGTCCCTTTCTTCCTTTGATAGCTAACTTATTCATCAAGATTAGCTCAGATGCCACTTTTTATAGGCAGACTTCCCCAGTGTTTCTACACTATCCCATGCACACTTAGCTATGTATTGTAGTCATTTGTGTGTATACATTCACTTTAAGCTATTTGAGAGCAGGGACTTGTATTGTGCATTGTTTGTCTCTTAGTACCCAGCACAATACCCTATAAATGTTGTAGTACCCAGAACAATACCCTACAAATGTTCTTGAATTGATTGGTTGAAGTGGAGATTTCTAAATTTTTCTAAGTTCACATCTTTAGCAATATGAATTCATGGAAGAAATATCTTTGGGGAATATGATTTTGATCTTATGTATTCAAAGCTAGTGACTGAAGGAAATTCTGGCTCTGTTACTTATAACCTGTGATCTAATTTCAGGGATGGATAGAATATATACTAGTGAAGCTCTTAATATATGTCAACCTACCACTGCTGGGTTGATTTCATAGTCTGCTAAATTGTCTGCTATGTACAAATATCAACAATTTGGAGAAGGACCCTGACTCAGGTTGTGACAAGTGCCACTGTGCTGTAGGAAGGGCTATGGCTCAGCTGAGACTGGCTCCAGAGGTGAGAGTTGCTGCAGTTCAATTCTGCTTTGGAAAATTCCCCATTGGATCAGAGGTAATGCTGATTTACTGACCATCTGAAGGCTGAGCTGGTGGGTGATTAATGAAGAAAAACAAAGGAAAAACCTAGAACCAAAAGGAAGATTAGATAACCCACAGACTGGAAAAAATATTTAAAAGTCATACATCTGATAAAGGGCTTGTACCCAGAATATATAAAGAATCCTTACAACTCAATAGTAAATAAAATAACTCAATTTAAAACTGGGCCAAAGACTTGAATAGATATTTCACCAAAGAAGACATACTAATGGCTAACAAGTACATGAAAAGTGCCTAACATCCTTAGTCAACAGAGAAATGAAAATTAATACCAAATGAGATACCACTATACACTTTCAAGGAAGTTATAACTAAAAAAGCAAAAATTACTGCATGTTGGCTAGGATATGCATAAAGTGGAATTCTCATACATTACCGGTGGGAATGTAACATAGTACAGCCACTTTTGAAAAGAGATTGGCAGTTTCTTAAAAATTACATGTAAACCTGGGGGCTGGCCCCGTGGCCGAGTGGTTAAGTTCGCGCGCTCCGCTGCCAGGCGGCCCAGTGTTTCGTTGGTTCGAATCCTGGGCATGGACATGGCACTGCTCATCAGACCACGCTGAGGCAGCGTCCCACATGCCACAACTAGAAGGACCCACAACAAAATATACAACTATGTACCAGGGGGCTTTGGGGAGAAAAAGGGGAAAAATAAAATCTTTAAAAAAAAAAATTACATGTAACCCAATTCCACTTATAGACATATAACCAAGAGAAATGAAAATATGTCCACACAAAGATTTGTACACAAACTTTCATAGCAACATCAGTTATAATAGTCAAAAGTAGAAACAACTCAAATGTCCATTAACCAGTGAGTGGATAAACAAAATGTGGTATATCCATACAATGAATACTAGTCTGTGAGAAAAAGGAACAAAATACCAATGCATACTACACAATGGATGAACCTCAAAAACATTATGCTAAAGATGCAAAAGACTACATATTGTGAGAAAGTAGAATGGTGGTTGCCAGGGGCTGGGGAGAGGAGAAAACAGGGAGTTAGTGTTTAATGGGCACCAAGTTCCACTCAGGGAAGATAAGAAAGTTCTGTAGAAAGAGGGGGAAAGAAACCATTGTGAAATATGCCTACTCTCCAAAGGCCTACTCTCCAGGGAAAAGACAATACCAGAACCTTAGCTTATGTGGAGCAAGGGCATTTCCTCAACTCCAGCTCCCTCTAGGCTTTCCGTCTCACCTAAATGGGATGAAAGGGAATGCTAACAAATAGTTGTGAAGGTCACAGTCCAGGGACACAGGCCCACAAAAAGATTGACTTTTTGTTTTGTTGTGGGTTTTTTTTTTTGGTGAGGAAAATTGGCCCTGAGCTGACATTTGTGCCAAACTTTATTTTGTATGTGAGATGCTACCACAGCATGGCTTGATGAGCAGTGTATAGGTCTGCGCCCAGGATCCAAACCCACAAACTGTGGGCCGCCAAAGCAGAGTGCACAAACTTAACCAGTATGCCACTGGGCTAGCCTCAAAAGATTGAGATTTAATCATAAGATTATAGAATGATTCTTCTCTTCCATACCTTAACACTACATCAATAGGGATCCAGTAGAGTAACAGTGAAGTATTGCTGAAGAAGGTGCAAGAAAGACTGTGTCTGAGGAGGAGTTCTAATGGAAGCCCAAAGACTAGAGAGAGAAAAAGGACACTAGATGAATTTGAACTCTATGGCACCTGCTACTATAGAAAGCATTAAACGCAGCCCAACTCCTAGCCAGATTAACATAAAATCTCACATTAGAGGCCTATTTACCTCAGTTCCTATTATCTGTTTCATCAGGTCCAGCTTCCAGCAAAAAAGAATTTACAAGTCATGCCAAAAGGCAGAAAAAATACAGAGACAGAAAAAGCCTCACAATTGGACTCAGATTGACACAGGAATTGGAATAAGTAAACTGAGAATTTAACTATCATCAATATGTTAAGGGCTCTTGTGGAAAGTATAAGACAACATGCATGAACAGATGAGTAATGTAAGCAGAGATATGGAAACTCTAAGAAAGAATCAAAAGGAAATGCTGGAAATCAAAAGCACTGTGACAGAAATGAAGAACGCCTTTGACAGGATCATCAGTACACTTGACATGGCAGAAGAAAGAACCAGTAAGTTCGAAGACCAGCCAATGGAAACTTCCCAAAATTAAATGCAAAGTGAAAAAAAGAAAAACATGCAAGGACTGTGGGACGATTAAGGGTGTACTATACATGTAACTGGAATACTAAAAAGAGAAGGAGGAAAGAATGGAGCAGAAGAAAGACTTGACGTACTAACGGCCCAAGAACTTCCCTGAACTAATGACAGACGGCAAACCAAAGATCCAGAAGTCTCAGCAGGATAAATATATAAAAAAAAATCTACACCTGGGCACACCATAATGAAACTGCAAAAAACTAAAGACAAACAAAACTTGAAAGAAGCCAGAATTTGGAAAAAACTTACCTGTAGGGGAAAAAAGATAGGAATTATAGCAGATTCTTGTCAGAAACCACGTAAGCAAGAGGAGAGTGGAGTGAAATATTTAAAATATTGAAAGAAAAAACCCATCAACCTAGAATTCTATATCCAGCAAAATTATCCTTCACAAGTAAAGGATAAAGACTTTCTCAGAAAAGCAAAACCTGAGAGAATTCATTACAAGCAAGAAATGTTAAACTGTTCAGTCCTGAAAGAAATGCTAATAGAAGTTCTTCAGGGAGAAGGAAAATGATATAGGTCAGAAGCTTAGAGCTACACAAAGGAAAGAAGAATGTCAGAGAAGGAATGAATGAAGGTAAAATAAAATCTTTACTTTTCTTATTAGTAATTTATTAAAAACAAAACTTTTAGATTGTTTAAAGTCATAATAGGAACAATATACTGGGTGATTATAGCAAATGGATAGGTGAAACGAATGACAGTGATATCACAAAGGTCAGGCGGACAGAATCAGGAATACTCTGCTATAAAATACCTGCACTACATGTGAAGCAGTAAAATTATTTGAAATTAGTTTTTAGTTTAGTTAAAAACGTACAATTGTAAACTCTAGGGAAACCACTAAAAATTTTTTTAAAGAAGTATAATTGCTGTCCTAAGAGAGGAGATAAATAGATAATATAAAATGTTCAAGTAAAACCAGAGAAGGCAGAAAAAGAGGGAGAAAAAAGTAACAAAGAATAAATGCAAGGAATAGAAAACAGTTACAAACATGGTAGATATTAATTCAACTATATCAGTACTCACTTTAAATGTAAATTGTCTAAATACAACAATTAAGGGACAGTGATTGTCAGAGTGGATAAAAAACAATGGTTATGTTGTTAATAAGTGTATGTTGCTTATAAGAAAACCAGTGTAAATATAAAGACACATGTAGATTAAAAGCAGAGAGTTGGAGAAAGATGGACCATGTTAACACTCATTAAAAGAAAGCTGAGGTAGCTCCATTGATTTCAGACAAAGCAGAATTCATAACAAGGACAATTATCAGAGATATAGAGGGGCACTACATAATGATAAAGGAGTTAATTTTCCAAGAAGACATAACAATTCTTAATGTGTTTGCATTTATCAACAGAGCATCAAAATACAGGAGATGAAAACTGAGAACTGAAAGGAGAAATAGAAAAAATCCACTATTACAGTTAAAGACTTCAATACCTTCGTTTAGTAATTGATAGATCAAACAGGCAGAAAATCAGTAAGGATATAGTTGACCTGAACAGAACTATCAATGAACTTGATCTAATTGACATTTGTAGAATATTCTGTCCCACAACAGCAGAATACCTGTTCTTTTCAAACTTGAATTAACAATCACCAAAATAGGCCATATTCTGGACTATAAAAGCACACCTTTACAAATCTGAGAGTACACAAATCATACAAATTATACTCTCAGACTACAGTGGAATTAAACTAGAAATAAATAACAGAAAGATAACTATAAAACATCCAAATATTTGCAGATTAAACAACACACTTCTAAATAACACATCAAAAAAGAAGTCTCAAGAGAAATTCAAAAATACTTTGAGCTAAGTTAAAATACAACTTATCAAAATTCATGAGATCCAGAAAAAGCAATGTTTAAAGGGAAAGTTATAATATTAAATACATATATTAGAAAAGAAGAGAGATCTAAAATCTCTAATCTAAGCTTCCCCCTTAGAAAACTAAGAAAGGGCAATTTAAACTGAAAGCAAGCAGAAGAAAGGAAATAATAAAAATTTGAGCAGAAATAAATGAAATTGAAAGCAGGAAATAAATAGAGAAACTCAACAAAACCTAAAGATGTTTCTTTGAAGAGATAGATAAAATCAATAAACTTCCAACCAGGCTAAGAAAAAAAGAGAGAAGACACAAATTACCAATATCAGAAATGAAAGAGGGGCCATTACTACTGATCCTGTGGACACTTAAAGATAATAAAGAAATAATATGAACAACTCTATGCCCATAAACTTGATAACTTAGATGGAATAGAGTAACTCATTGAAAGTCTAAATAGGTCCATAACTATTAAAGAAATTGAATCATTAGTTAAAAACCTTCCAGAAAAGAACGCTAGGCTCAGATAGTACCAAATATTTTAGGAAGAAAAAATATCAATACTCCACAACCTCCTCCAGAAAACAGAAGCAGAAGGAACATTTCCTAATTCACTCTATGAGGCTGGCATTACCCTAATTCCAAGAACAAATAAAGACATTACAGGAAAGAAAAACCACAGACCAAGACCCCTCATGGCCATAGATGCAAAAATCCTCTATGAAACATTAGCAAACTGAATCCAACAATGTATAAAAAGAAGTATGCACCACAACCAACTGAGATTTAGGCCAGGTATGCAAGGTGATTCAACATTAAAAAATCAATCGATGTAATCCATCACATAAACAGGCTAAAGAAGAAAAATAATGTGACCAATTGAGGCAGAAAAGGCATTTGACGAAATGCAAAAGCCACTCATGATAAAACCTCTCAATAAACTAAGAATAGAGGGAAGCTTCCTTAAATTTTACAAAAGAACACTTACAAAAAACCTACACCTAACATTGTACTTAATGGTGAGAGACCGAGCACTTTCTCCCTAAGATTAGGAAGAAGCAAGTTGTCCAGTTTTACCTGAATGATGGGAAGAAGGCAGCAATGAAAATATCTGAGGAAGAGCATCCTAGGCTGAGGAAACAGCAATCACGGAAAAGAGTTTGATGAGCTTGAGGAACAGAGAGGAGGTTAGGATGGTTGGTGTATCATGAATGAGTAGGCGAGTGGTAAGAGGCGAGATTACAGAAATAAGAAAGGGCCGGATTATGCAGAACCTTGGAAATAAAGTAAGGAATTTGGATTTTATTCCAATAGCATTGGAAAGTCAGAGAGGGCTGCGATCTGACTTACACTTTTACAAGTGTTAGTTGCTGACACAAACCTCTCAGTTGTGGTCATGTACGTCCTTGGGAGATATTCACTCTTTGCATCTGGGTTCAGAAGATGAGTCCTGCTGGAGTCCTGCTCCAGCTGAGTCCAGGTTCCTGAGGGAGGGACGGAGTCGGCGCAGCGAGGGAAGAGACGTGAGACTTGAGTCGGTATAATCAAGTCTAACTTTACTGTGCACAAGTGTCGTTTTTATATTTTTCAGGATTAGTACAGAAATAGCTCAACAAATATTCTCAGAGAGATAAGGACATACAAAGCGAGCACAAGAATATTTATTAGCATTCCATTGTATAGAGCATAAGGTTAATGATCGTCTTCTTCGCAATTGACTGTTATTTATTGTCTCTAAGCTAAAAGAGATAGGTACCTTGACATCTGTTGTAATTCATGGTAAAGTTAAATCAAAGAGAGAAGGTCCAGACCTCCGGACAGGACAGCATTACGTCTGTTTACGTCCTGGGGGAGCCACCCCTGCCTCCCTCGATCATCCATGTCATTAGTATAGATGGTTAATGGGAACAAAAGGCAACTCCTGGGTATCTTATCCCCAGGGCTACGTGCCTTCTCAGCGGGTAGTTAAAATTCTTTACATTCCTGCGCCCCTTAGTGGGTGAAAGCATTCCTTTGTCTTTCAGGGGGTAGGGCTAATTGTCCCTTGAGCACACTGCCCGGAGAAAATATCATTTTGCTAGTAAAGCATCAGGCTGAAAAGATAAGTTAAACCATGTAAAGCAGAAACAAGTATAGTCATAACCTTGATAGAAAGCATGCATACATTTCAGAAAATATCAGGGGTGTTGGTCGGCCATTCTTCACTGAGGGGCGTCCCTGCGCCCCTTGGCCCTTCTCAGCCTGGACCCTGTCAGACGGCTGTATAGGCGTCGGTAACAAGGCTCCCGGCAGAGTCCATTAGCAGCTAATGCCAAAGGTACTCTCGCATATCCAAGTTTCGTAATGAGCCTTAACAAAATTGCCCACCCTAGAGAAGAAAAATATGTAACCACCACTGCTACCGGATTGTCACTATACAGCAGGAGGCATTCACCAGGCATACATGAAGAGAAAAAATTTGGAAGAATTCAAAGTCAATTTTTTAAAGTATGTGGTTTTGAAGTATAGTTTTAAAAAATTGCCATTCTCAAGAAAATCTGAACAGCCATATGGAACCTGTCTATGCTTTTGCTGTGAAATTGCTACTGAAGGCCTTGTCCCTTTCATCACTCACTACTCCTACAAAAAACCACACCTAAGAAATTCTTTTAAAAATTAATGTCAGGACAACAGGTTTTTCCTGAGGAACACATGTGATTTCTTCCTTCTAGTAAGAGCTAGATAATGCACTTTATTTCCATTTTTACACTGGCTGCTTAAAATTTGCGACTCAGTTACAGAAACTGAACTGACTCGTTGTTAGAATATTGGCATTCTCCTTATCTATATCTACCACTCGTATCTAGGATGTTATTGAAAGCAGCTTCTAATCCATTTGGGAATAGATTGAGTATATATTTTACCCAGGCAAATTTTATGACTAATTGTCTACTACCTTTAATAAACCAAGCGCTTTAAGTCTTTCTGTGGGGTGATTAACAGTAAAGAATATAAGTGAATGCAAAGGACTAGAGATTATTAATTTAAAAGCATTTGTATGTCAACAGAGTGAACTGAAGTGCATTTCCTCATGTATACGAGTCAGTAAGTCTTTGCTCTAGCACAGCATAGAAGCAGAAGACAGGGTCATTCTTATCTCTAGTCATCAACACTGTTTGTCTACCTTAAATAGAGCCTTTGTACTTTAGCTTCCTTATTTTATCATTTTTTGCTTTTCATGTTAAACATGTATGTCTGCAAGTCAAGAAAGTGCAACTTCTGCTATAAAACTGCACTGAAATGAGCTAGACCTACAGGATAACTTAGCAAATGGCACTTAGTTCAACCATATGGGTAGCTAGTTTCAAGGAGTAATTATTTAGTGGGCATTAAAACACCACTTATAAACAGAGTGTTTACCCGTTAAAAATTAAACAGTAAATTATGTTTATTGCTTTTCTCAAAGGCTAATCTCTGATTCATTTTGTTTCCTTTCCATGATAACTTACTCTATCAAATCCTGCCCCAGTGAAGCATTGATTACAGGATCCCTAATCACGTGCTGAGGAAGCTAGAACCTCACAGCCCGAGGTCCCTTGAAACTTCTGCCTCGTGGGGGCTGCACACACACGCAAAAGCACTGAACACACGAAACAACTGCTGAACAAGTGAACGTAATTATGCTGTAAATCTTGTCTTACTTAGATGGTTCATTTTAAGGAGTATATTGCTGGCATACAAGCTAGAAGTGGAATTGTCTGCTGCTAAGGGTCACAAGCAAACTCAAGCCCTCCAGCCTTTAGTGTGACACACTTGTAATAGAAAATTATAGAAAGAATGTCTTGATTTTCTTGATAGTTGCTATATTTTCATTATAACTATATCTAGATATGAGGTAAATATGATATGTAATATAGATGCATACTGATAGATGTTATGTGTCAAATCCATACATAACTATAATAAAAGTATCGATAGTCATCTCAATAACGCATAACTTGTCTACATTGTTTGAAATTGCAACCCCACTACCAGAAACCACACCCACACTGCTGATCTTCTCTGTTTTGCTCCATGTTTTATGCATCATTTATCACCTTCTAACACACAATATAATTTTCTTATTTATTATGTTTATTTATTGTCTTTTCTATTACTAGAAGGTGAGCTCCATGAAGACAATTTTTAACTCTCTAAAGAAAATATTCCCTATGTTATCAATAGTTTTTTTAATTTACAAAAATCGAATGTGAATGTATCGATTTTAAATACACGTATGGTAAACATTACGACTATTAAGCCCTTGTGTTCCGTAAATGAATAAGTATTAAAGGTGGAATGGATAATTGTAAAATTCAGGAAAATATCCACTTAAATATCTCACTTCTTCTTTGGCCCTTTCTTTCAAATTATCACATTCTAGTTTCTGGGCTGGGAACTGAGAGATCTGAGCTTATCAGAAAAAGTAAGCCTAAGGACTGCGAGAGAACTCTCTTACAAACTGCTCAAGCTCAGCTCACGAGCCTTGTAAGCTTCGTATTATTGCTTTCAAGGCTTTTGCTTTTTTTTCTTTTTTTGCACCTGGGTTCTCTATCTTTGAAATAATTAGAACTCTGACTTCTAGGGAATATAATAGTTCATTGATATATTCCAAGTATCCAGAACAATGTCTGGCATGTAAGTGCTCAATAATTACTTGTGGAATGATATCAAGTACTATGACTTTGCAGAATCTGAATATTGTCTATAAAGCGTGTTACTTTGAACAGTGTTATAGGAGGCGTGTACCGTCATGTCTTCTTAATTCTTGACACTTAATCTCTTCTTGGTTACTTAAGCTAAATAAATATTGGCTTTTCTAAGTTAAAGCATTCCTTCAAAATGTTTATTTAATGGAGAGTTGCTCAACTTTACGTGGCTCTCTTCCTCATGTTATGGACTTACTTATTTCTATATGCTCTGTAATGAACAATGACAAAAATTGGGAGAGTATTATTCATTTCTGGGATCCTTTTTCAGAATGCACATCCAAAATTTGTAGCTGATACCTAGTGTTAAATTGAACAGTGGGGAGGGAAAACACGTGCAGTCTTCACATGCACAGTGATCTTGTACTTTTAAAATCCCATAGTTTTTGATGAGTCTAAATTCCAAACACACTTATACTGCCTATAACTAAAATACAGTCATTTATTGATATTTAACATTTTCAGACTTTAAAAAGCGTAAAGCCTATCAAAGCGAAAGGCCCTGGACAGCAGACAACTGCTTTTCTTTATGTACCTGGCTTTACCTAAATCATCCTGTTCTTACATTTCCTTAATTTTCCTCTCTTGTGCAGTCACTGATAGCCTGAGGGAACCCACATCAGAAAGGAGACAGAAGAGGTCTATAATTATTTATTTTTCCACTTTTTTTGAGGTATAATTGACAAATGAGAATTATATATATTTAGGTTATATGACATGATTTTTTAAGGAGTATAACATGATGATTTAATATATATATACATTCTGAAATGATTACCACAATCAAGTTAATTAACACAGCCATTACCTCACAGAAGTACCTTTTTTTGGTGATAATACTTAAGATCTACTCTCTTAGCAAACTTCAAGTATACAATACAATATTATTAACTGCAATCATCATACCATACAGATCCCAAGAACCCTCTGACCAACACCTCCCCATTTTCCCCACTCCCAGGTCCTGGTAACTGCTGTTCTACTTTCTTTTATATGAGCTCAACCTTGTTAGATTCCACATATGAGTGAGATCATACAGAATTTTTCTTTCTGTGTCTGGCGTATTTCACTTAATGTAATATCCTTCAGATTCATCCATGTTGTCACAAATGGCAGAATTTTCTTCTTTTTCATCGGTGAATAATAGGCCGGTGAATAATATATATATATATCTCTCTCACATATATATATATCACATATATATCACATTTTCTTTATTCATTATCCATCAGTGGATACTTAGGCTGTTTTCCATTTCTTGCCTATTATAAAGAAGGCTGCAGAGAACAGGGAAGTGCAGATATCTCTACAAGATCCTGATTTCATTTCCTTTGCACATATTCCCAGAAGTGGGGCTGCTGAATCAGTGGTAGTTCTATTTTTAATTTTTTGAGGATCCTCCATACTGTTTTCCATAGTGTCTGTACCAATTTAATTCCCACCAACAGTGTATGAGGGTTCCCTTTTTTGCATGTCCCTATCAACGCATTATCTCTGGTCTTTTTGATAATGTCTATCCTAACAGGTGGCAGGTGATATCCCATTATGGCTTGGATTCACATTGATGATTAGTGACATTGAGCCCCTTTTCATATACCTACTGGCCATCTGTATGTCTTCTTTGGAATAACGTCTATTTCGGTCCTTTGCCCATTTTTTTAACTGTTTGTTTTTGTTTTTGTTTTGCTATTGAATTGTACGGGTTCCTTATATATTTTGGGTATTAAACCCTTATTGGATATGTGGTTTGCAACTTATCTTCTCCCATTCCATAGGGTGCCTTTTCATTTCCTTTATGGTTTTGTTTGCTGTGCAGAAGCTTTTTACTTTGATGTAGTCCCACTTTTTAAATTTGGCTTTTGTCACCTATGCTTTTGGTGTTATATCCAAAAAATCATTGCAAAGACCAAAATCAAGGAGACTATCCCTGATGTTTCCTTATAGGATTTTTATGGTTTCAAGTCTTACATTTAACTTCTTAGTCCATTTCAAGTTAATTTTTGTGTATGATGTACATAAGGGTCCAATTTCATTCTTTTGCTAGTGGATATCTAGTTTTCTCAACACCTTTTATTAAAGAGACTATCCTTTCCCCATTATGTATTCTTGGCTCCCTTGTCCAAGGTTAGTTGACTGTATATGCTTGGATTTATTTCTGGGCTCTCTATTCTGTTCCATTGGTCTATGCGTCTGTTTTTACGCCATCACCATACTGTTTTGATTGCTCTAGATTTGTAATGGTTTGAGATCAGGAAGTGTGATGCCTTTACCTTCGTTCTTTCTCAAGATTGCTTTGGCTATTCAGGGTCTTGTGTGGTTCCATATGAATTTTAGGGTTTTTTTTTCTATTTCTGTGAAAAGTTCTATTGGAATTTTGAGAGCGATCGCATTGAGTCTATACATTACTTCGGGTAGTAAGGACATTCTAGCACTCTTCTTCCAACCTATGAACTGGAAGCTCTTTCCATTCACTTGTGTCTTCTTCAATTCCTGTCATCAATGTCTTCTCGTTTTCAGTGCACAGATCTTTCACGTCCTAGGTTAACTTTATTCTTAAGTATTTTATTCTTTTTGATGCTATTGTAAATGAGATTATTTAAATGGCATGTGTGTGGAGTGGGAGAAGGTGCAGTGAGCCGCTGAACACTATAAAATTGCCAAATGTATCATTAGTATTCCCCCATCCTTCCTTCCTCACTTACATGATAGTCCTGTGCTCTCGTGGACTCATGGCACCTCTGATTATCAGAGTTCTGCACTTTCCAAAGTGCCCCATTTTAGAAATTTATCCCTCTCTCCTCCCTGATCATCAAAACACTAATTCCTTTAGTAACTTCTGATCTGATAAGATATTAGGAGGAAATTATGAAATTGATTATATAAATTATATGAGTAAGGTTATTCACAATAAAATTAGTTCATTTATTTGGGTATGTAAACTCAATAAATATTTACTAAACATTTAAATGCCAGTTCTGCTAGGTATACAGAAATACCTAAAACTCAGTCTCTGCTTTAAGGAACTCACGGTTTCGAAAAAATGAATGATATACTTAACTTTCCCAAGGATATTATTAATTTTCTTGGAAATGTTCACAGATCATATCGCAGTTGTTTTCACAACATGTTTAAGATCTCAGATGCTGCCATAGGCAATGAAGGATAAGAGTTCATCTTATGCCATGCCCCATCTTGCATGTTTTAAGCCAGCAATTCTGAATTACATGAAGATCCTGGAGCAGACTGGTTGATTCCTCCTCCCATGCCTTTGCAAATGCTACCATTCCTATGTACAAGGCCTACCCCCTACCTACCCTTCTTGCACAATTCTTTGCATTTGTCCAAAGTCAGCCCTGATGTCAACACTTTGCAGATGCCTTTTTATTGTCACCCTTCTCCTAATTAATCCCTCCATTGTTTTAGCTAAATCTGTGCCTTGTGTGTCACATTGTGCTCCCTTTGTTTAAATTTATCTCCTTTATGAGTCTGTGAGCTCCTTCAGGCAGAGATTAGGGATTATTCATCTCCCAGGTGGGCCCATAAGTAAAGAACTCAACAGGAAAAATGGAACGAAATTTTTGAAAACCTAGTATTTTCCTACCTTTTTAAACAGGAGATAGAAATAAATCTTTTTGAGTAGCTCAGGTTTATCACTACAGGTTGTGAAATATTGCACAGTGTTGCAATTTATTGTTTGTCTCTGCTTGCCCTTAGAAAAGATGATCAAACATTTTGTTTTTATTCTAGGTAGTCTCTGCTTTCAACTCTTTTTAGTTTTTCTCCCTGCATGTCTCTCTGTCACCCCTCCAGTTTTTTCTGGTGTCCATGTACCTACTTTTTTTTTTTTGTAAACATTTAATCAGTAAGGTTGTGCAATAAGCTCTCAATGATTATTTTTTGTTTTGTTTTTATTTTTGTTTTGGTGAGGAAGATGAGCCCCGAGCTAACATCTGTTGCCAATCTGCCTCTTTTTGCTTGAGGAAGATTGTCCCTGAGCTAACATCTATGACAATATTCGTCTATCTTGTATGTGGCATGCTCCCACAGCATGGCTTGATGATTCGTGCATAGGTCTGCACCCGGGACACAAACTGGCAAACCCTGCGGCTGCCGAAGCAGAGCACATGAACTTACCCACTATGCCACTGGGCTGGCCTCTCAATAATTATTTTTTAATTGTTACTATTTTTCTCTTCCACCTCTTGGTTTTTTTTTTATTGAGGTAACACTGGTTATAAACACTGTTATAAACACTAGCTTATAACATTATATAAATTTCAGGTGTACATCATTATATTTCAATTTCTGTGTAGACTAGATCATTAGGGAAATGCAAATCAAAACTGCAATGAGATATCACCTCACACTCATCAGAACGCTGTCTTCAACAAGAAAGGAAATAAGTCTTGGAGAGGATGTGGAGAAGAGGGAACTCTTATACACTGCTAGTGGGAATGTAAACTGGTGCAGCCACTATGGAAAACAGTATGGAGATTTCTAAAAAAATTAGGAATACAACTACCATATGATCCAGCGATTCCACTTCTAGTATTTATCCAAAGAACATGAAAACATGAATGATATATGCACCCCTATGTTCACTGCAGCATTATTTACACTAGCCAAGACTTAGAAGAAACCTAAATGTCCATCATTGGATGAATGGATAAAGAAGATGTGGTATATATACTCAATGGAGTACTACTCATCTATTAAAAAAAAGATGAAATCTTGCCATTTGCAACAACGTGAATGGATCTTGAGGGTATTATGCTAAACAAAATAACTCAGACAGTCAAATACTGTATGATTTCACTCATAAGTAGAAGATAAAAACAACAACAAGCAAATACAAAGATACAGAGATTAGATTAGTGGTTACCAGAGGGGAGGGGAGGAGAGAGGACGGCGAAAGGAGTGACAGGGCACATGTGTGTGGTGATGGATGGTAATTAGTCTTTGGGTGGGGAACATCATGCAGTCTACTCAGTGTGCCTACTTTTAACAGCCCACCTCTTCTCTTTCTCTTCCTTTCAAATGGTTACATTCTAATTTCTGGGCTGGGAACTCAGAGACCTGAGTTTATTAGTATAAAATAAGCCAAAGGACAGTGACAGACTCTCCTACAAATGGCTCAAGCTCAGCTCACAAACTTTGTAGTAACTTTTTATCATTGCTTCCAAGGCTTTTACACTTGTTTTTGTTTGCCACTGGATTGTAGGTGGTTGAAGTAACTGGAACTCTGGCTTCCATTTAAGTGGGACGTGTTTCTGGATTTTAGACCCATCCGTTCCACTTTTAATGCTCAATCAGTTATATAACACAAGGGCTGTATAATTGTACTGTTCAACATACATTTCTTTGAAATCGATATATTAAAATCCAGATCTTTTATACTCAAAAACTGATAATGTAGGGGAAATTTTTCTTGTAGAATTCCATACGTAATTAAAATTTTTTCTTATTTCCATTTTGGACATTTAAAGATATTCTAGAACCCACTTTCATCCTTTTGGAAAACTACGTAATGACAATAGGCACCATTTATTGAGCACTTTGCATGCATCAGGCACTGTGCTGAGCAAATGGCTTACCTCACTAATCCTCACAGTCCTAAAGGCAACTATTATTAGCTCTATTTTATAGACAGAGAATCTAGACTTAGAAATGAAATCTTCTATAAGCTAGTTAAGCACAGGAGACAGGATCCATACATTAAGCAATCTTGAAAACCAATATTTTCAACTCTCCAGTCATGGTTTGCTCACTATTGCATTAGTAATTTTTGGCAACATTTTTATCGTTCACACGTGATTCATATACCATACAACACACCCCTCAGCAGTTACCCGCCCACTTTTCCCCAAAAGTGTCCCCACTCCAGCCCTGGGCAACGACTAATCTACTTTCTGTGTCTATAGATTCGCCTCTTTGAGACATTTCATATAAATGGAATCACACAATATGTGGTCTTTTGTGTCTGGCTTTCTTCACATAATATTTACATTTTCAAAGTTCACTCATGCTACAATATTTATCAGTACTTCACTTCTTTTTATTTCTGAAAATATTCCATTGTAGGGATATACTACATTTTATTTATCCATTCATCATTTGATGGCCACTTGGGTCGTTTCCACTTTTTGGCTATTATGAACAATGGTGCTGTAACCCATTAATATTTGCAAAAACATTTAAAATATTTGGGAGGGTCAGTGGGAAAAATGTTAAACTAGGAGTTCTGAAACCTGACGTCTACTTTGGCTTTGGTAGTAATTCTAGCTTCACTAATAGAGATTTGACTAAAATTCCTTCCACCTTCAACAGTCAATAATTTTATACGTTTTGTCTTTTTCAAGTGTTTGGCCTAAGACCTAAGCCCTGTGGCAGAAGAAATGTTAGGTCATTACAAGTATAAATTCTACACTGCAGCTAGGAAGTGCACTCGTTATTGTAATTAATTTTAACTTTAAATATTGTCTATTTTTTTAAACTTAGTCTACTCTAAAGTTCGGAGAATACTTAAAAATTCAATTTTACATTGTCCCTCTTTGAAGAAAATGTACTCTGCATCATACCAAATGATAGGGTGGTGCAGTGGTTAAGTTCACGCTCCTGGCTTACACGGATCTGGGGTGCAGACCTATGCACCACTTATCAAGGCATGCTGTGGTGGCATCCCACATACAAAATAGAGGGAGACGGGCAAAGATGTCAGCTCAGGGCCAATCTCCCTCAGCAAAAAGAAGGGGATGGTGGCAAATGTTAGTTCAGAGCTAATTTTCCTTAAAAAAAATTCTAATAATAAACAAAAAATAATCTGAACTTTTGGATTGTACTGAGGAAAAATTTTCATTTCTCCTCTTTTTATTTCTGGCAGAGAATGGACAGTTCCTAAAATCTTGTCATTTCTCATCACAATGTAGAATTCATCTTGCTGCTTCTTTGTACATAAAGACCAGGTTTTAGGAAGATTTCAGAAAATTCTAGTTGACCATTCAGACATGCTAGAAAGCTGGAGCAAACATCCTATTTCTTTTGGTCACTCTCTTGGGTAAATAAAGTTCTGGTTTTGATGCAGGACAAACAAAACAAAATCTCGAGTCAAAAATCTGGTAACGAATTAGCAGTCTGCTTACTAATGAAAACTGAAACTACTTTTTGACATTAAGGGAGAAGAAAATTACATACAGAAGTTGTTCTCACAAATTCCAAATCTGGCGAGAGACAGCTACACGTTGAGTAACTTCACAACCAAAACGCCAGTTCCTACTAATGCCTGCAAACTTGTGGGCGTTGCGTGGGTTGCTTGGTCGTCACCCTGGAAACCGCAGCCTGACAGGTCCTTCATAGGCACCAGCCAGAGCGCCCGCAGCGAGTCAGGCTGTCATCTGCGCCTGCGCGGGGCCACCGCACCCTCGTAGTAAGAGAGGCCCGGATGGAGAACGCGGCGGCGCGCCGTTACCATGGCAGCCGGGCCCTGGCCGCGGTGGGAGCAGGTGCTGGGCTCTCCCTCGCCTCATTGGCTTACAGAGAGCTTAGAAAGAGGAGGAGAGGAGAACTTCCCCCGGCGTCTGTGTGACCCCAGCCGCTGCATCTTACACAGGCAGGAGGGGATACAGAGGGAGAAAGGGAAGGATGATGCGGAGATACTTACGGGGGAAAGAGGGGAAAAGGGTTAAAGTCTGGGACAGCTGGGAGGAAAGGTGGATAGAGAAAAGAGGGAAGAGCCTTTCTGTTGGCGCCTCATCCTTCGGAGTCTGGGGTCCACCGAGCCTGGTGCTGGTGGGGAAGCCTGGCAACGCCTTGCTTCGCTTTGTATGAGGAAAACCCCTTCGAGGGTAGCTTAGTCTCTCACTTTTGTTCTATTCTTTCCCCTCTCAGAGTTCTCATCCACGGGAGAAAAAAGTCACTGCTGAAATGTTGGTTTTCATGAAGAGGCTAAGGTATTCATTTAATCGGTGGTACCTTGGGACCCTGCATACAAATTAAAATTATCACCTAGTGTTTGTTATTATTATTAATTATTTTATTTATTAATAAACATAATTAAATAATTAAGTATTATTTATCATTATGCTTTGTGACAGATGATGAGTTTTTTTTTAACGAAATTTACTCATGGGATCACAGGTTTGGCAGGATGCCCCAGGAAGAATGAGCCAGATGGTCTCATGTTAAGTATAAGTATGGCTTAGCTTTTGCTTAAGTACTTATTTTAAAAGACGTTCTTTTTGACATTCTTTCAGTTCTCTTAGATTTTAAACAAGCATATGTTTAAAAGGCTATGAGATAAGATTGGAGTCAATGAATTAGATTCAGCTGTTTTTGAATGTTCTGAATCCCGAAAGAAAGTTATCAAAATTGTGTATACGTCTGGACTTAGCTTGGACGCACAGTAAAAATGTGCAGTCACATTCCCTCATGGGATTTAGCAGACACCCAGGAGGAAGGAATTAATTTCTGTCTCCTACTACAGTTCCCTATTAAGAGGGTGGTTCTGGTCTAAGTGCCTTACATAGATTTTTACTGATGATAAACATTGAAATTTAAATGTGTGCAACTCACAAGGAGTGAGAGTTAGATGACTCAGTTTGTGTAAGATGTAATTTTGTTCCCGTTTGTTGACTGTGCACCGTATGGCCGGTACCCAGGGGATGAAGATTAAAAGAACTGAAGGGGATTGAATATCCTGTGACGCATTTGAAAAAGGCTTAAGGGATTTGCTAACCAGAGTTTGTGATTTATGTTCTTTGTTTACTTTAGAACCAGCCATGAGTTTTTTGAAGATGTAGATAGGAAAACAATGGCACTTCAGATTTGATGCAACTTCATTTACGTTTCAGGCACTTCAACTGCGGCTTTTTTCCTTTTTAATTAAGCCATAATAGGATAATTTAATAACACCTAATATGTTTAACGTCTCAAGCATTTTGCTTTTATTTATTATGCTCATTCTGTGTTTTAGTTTTAAATGGAGTTTTCACATGGGTGAGATTCTTTGTAAATAATAAGGCATATACACTAAAATCTTCAGGCGACCAGTTATTTATAAGTTCTGAACTATATTTATTATAAAATTAAGGGAAAGGACTGAAGAGTTCCACAGAAATCTTATTCTAACAATTGGTTATGTAACTTAAACATCTTAAAATAGTAAATACCAAGATCCCTGATCTGAAAAGGAGCTGATTATCCTAAGGCGTTTGTGACTGTGAAAATAGTATTATTTAAATAAGTATCTTGGATCACAATGAGTTTTAATTTATTCTACATCATTCATGGCACCCTTGCTTTTAATTAGTAGGTAGACATAACAGCTTACATAGTTTAGTCTGTCTTGCAGCTACGCAGTGGTAAATAAACTCACTCTGAAATAATGATTTGGTTTCTCTAGGTCATCTCAAAATATTGCTCTCAACCTCTGCTTTATAAGTTACTGAAGCCTTACTTTGAGTCCTTTAAGAAAGTCCACTTTGTATTCTTAGTTTAAAAGAAGTAAGTATCTAAGAGGAATTATAGTCTACTATATAGTCTAGAATTTTTTTAAATCCTGAATTCAGTTATACAGACATTAATCGTTTATTTTAGATTAAGCTTTGTCATGGTACTGTGTTTTTGCTTTTAAATTCTCTTGCTCTTCGTGAGTTGGCAGTTATTTGCCAGTTTACATCTTATAGAAAAAGTTATAAGAAACCTTAAGGGTCATCTAGCTCAACCGTTTTTCTAAAGCTGCACTCTCCGTTGCCATTGACAGAGAACACAGCACTTCCAATAGGCAGCTCACTTCCCTTCAGGACAAGTTTGAAAATGTTATTTCTGTCTTATGTTGCCAGGATCTGTCCCTGAGTTTCCAGCCCTTGATGCTTGTTTTACTACATGAAATTATACAAGTCCAATCCTCCTCACATGGCAGCCGCTTAATATTGTAAAGCAGTTGTCACGACTCTCCTGTGTTTTCTCTTCTTTGGGCTAACATTCCCAGTATTTTCAAGTATTCATCAGAAGCTGGTTTTGAGGCATTTTGCTCTCATAGACTGCCTTAGTCCCTTCCTCTCCTTTATCCCCCTTTCTCCTGATTTGCTAGCCTCCGGATGTGTTCCAGCTTGTGTTTTTTCCCTTAAACTGTAGTGCAGGACACTGGGTAGGGTGCTTCACATGGCATCTGTATCTCACCCATGGTCTCAGCCTTGGGGCTCATTTACGTTTGGGATGTGCTTATCATTCTTTTAACTCATTTTGAACCTACGGTTCACTAAAACCTATTAAAATGTTTTTCACGCATAGTCCTGAAAAGCTGTATCTCCTCGCTTAGCTGGTGCTTCTGCAGCTAGTGGAAAGATGTTCTCCCACATGCTTTCACTATCGTTTGATGGCAAACTGTGGCAGGAAAAAAGTGCAAATCTCACTTTAGTAAAATTGGCACCAGATTAGGTAGTCTTGTCAAAGATTTGGGGAGAGTAAAGTGAAGCCAATGGCCAAAACAAAGTTTGTGGATAATTTGTTAATTCAGGCAGAATAGCGCTCATTTCATATCTTTAAAAATGTGCCTGGATCTCATGTGTTCTTGACATCTGTGCTTTCTGCTTCAAAAAAGGGCTTTAGGCCACTAATTCTTGATGTAGGAGCAAGAGAAGGCAGGTACAGAAGGAGGGTCCCAGGTGCTTGGAGCCCTGAAAATCAGATTTCTACGGTTCTTTGGAAACTGGACCTAAAATTCTATGTCTATTTAGGGAGCACTGCTCTTTTTGTTTTTGGTTAAATCAGTAGTGGAAAACGTTCAGATTATTGCTATGTATTTTTACCTTTGGCTATTTTATGACAATTGGATCTATATAAACAATTTTACCTCAATCCTTTACTTTTTGGAAAGATATTATGACATCAAACTGACCCCTTCTCACTCCTTCCAGATCTTTCTTCGGGAACACACTTATGTTCAGGCCGCACTGGACAGTCCCATGCACTTCTATGTTGTTAGTTCTTTATCATGCTCTTCTCTTTGTCTGGAGTAACTGGTGAACTCTGGTACTCAGTATGCAAAACCCATCTCAGCTCTCCTTAATATTCCAATTTAGAGTGAGTTTAATTGCTTTTTTTAATTCTCCCTTCCACAGTCCTTTATGTATAACTTTATTCCACTTATCTACATTTCTTATGTATGTTTTTTATCTGCATTTTTAATTTATGTGTTTTGTTTATGTTTGTCTTTTGTACCAGACTGCAAGCACCTCAAGGGGATAGGTCTCTTTTATAATCTTTATAGGAATAGATATAGGAACATTGTAAGTGTTCACAATGTTTGTCAAAAGTTTAACATATACATACATACATACATATATATATATATATATATACATATATATATATATATATAGGATGCTCACATACATATACATTCACATTATGAGTAAGGATTTATGTGCTTCTTTTGTTGGAAAAATTATGCACAAAAATTTAGTAAGGCTAGGAACTGACCTCAGTTTATAAATAACTTTAGCTTAGTTCTCTTAAAAATGACTGAATTTGTACACCATTTTCACATGTGCCACCGGGCTGGCCCTTTTTTGTATTTTGTTTTTAATCATGAGGTGGAAGGCCTTTCTTTCCTTGACATCAGGGCCAGGAAAAGACAAGGAAAACATTTATTAACTTTTATCTGACATCCCTATTTCTTGTCACTGTCTTTGATACAAAGAGGCATCACTGTTTGGGGTTTTTGTTTGTTTGTTTTTGGTGAGAAAGATTAGCCCTGAGCTAACATCTGTGCCAATCTTCCTCTATTTTTGTATGTGGGGTGCCACCACAGCATGGCTTGATGAGCAGTGTGTAGGTCTGTGCCTGGGATCTGAACCCATGAACCCCAGGCCACCAAAGTGAAGTGTGCGAACTTAACTACTATGCCACCGGGCTGGCCCCCACAGTTTGTTTTTTTAATGAAAAATATGTTTTATTTAGAATTGGCAACAGTTTGACTTCTGTGGAAGTCAGCATTTACCATAAATGAGAATCAGTTGCTATGTAGTTAAAAAGTGCCCAGATCACAAATTATAATTATGCCACATAAATTACTAGAAGGATTGAGAAACTGAAGATGGGAATTGATAGGATTGTTTTTATTTGAACATAAGAAAATGTGAGTGATTGAGACTGAAAAGCTGAGTCATCTGCTCTGACCTGGTCAGGGAGTTTTAATGATTGGCAGGGGATGTGGAAAATCCTTTCTTAAGCCTCGGATAGTCTTCTTAGTCACCTTCCTTAGTCCCCTTGTAAATTAGGGTTCCAGGAATTGGGAGAAGGTGGGATGGTTGTTAGGAGTGGTACACCTAGAAAATGTCTGGCCATAGTAAGTCTCTCTTTTGGGGTCTACAGATACATGTTTATTCTGAACATTCCATTCTTTGTGTTTTTATGTGTTAATTAGCTTAATTTCAACATTAATCTCCATTCTCCATACTGCCTTTATAGTGGGCATAACGTATACTTTATCTCTTTTAATCTTATAGCATTATTCTTTAACGGAAAATGGATGAAAATAAAGATGCTGATTCAAAAGAAAGTGGAGAATATGAAGATGACTTTGAAAAGGACCTGGAGTGGTTAATTAATGAAAAAGAAAAAAGTGATGCCAGCATAATGGAGGTATATTTAAATTGCCAACAGCATTCGTAATAATTACATTAACAACGTGCTTTGTAATTCTTGAAGAGTTTCACATATATTCTCTCATCTAAACCTCACAAAATTCCTTTGATGTACATAGAGCAAGTATTATTATCCCCATCTTAGAGAAGAGAAAGTTGAGGCATAGAAAATTGAGAGTTTAAATGTTGTATCCTGAAGCATAGGGCTAATTAGTGAGAGAGCAGGGATTAAGGTAGCACTTAATAAAGCTAAAATTATTATTTATGCAATATAAATAAATAAGATCATTTATTGCATCAAAAGTAAAAACAAATACAGTTAATTTTTACTTTATATGAACTTGGGTAAAATCATGGGGCTATACTTTTAATATAAATGAAAAATAAAACAAAACCTTAAAAAAAATTGTCCTCCAGCCAGTAGTTGAAACCTTTAGAGTGAATTAGCTCTTCAGGGGAATGAACATAGAGAAAAAACTGAAGGATCAAAGACTGAGCCATAGGAATACTTGTAGGAAAAAGTGGAGCCATTAAACATGGTCACCTACCATTTATCAGACGTGTAGAAGGGAAATCCAGGAAAATGAAACAGTTTCTGGTCATGGAAGGTTTATTCTTTCTCTCTTTACGTATATATAGTGTGTATGTGTATCTATATATAATGTGTATGTGTGTGTGTTTATGTCTGTGTATCGATATGTGTGTATATTTATATGCATGTGTATGTATAGTATATATATAATTACTGTCAATAAATAGGGAAGTAATGAAGAAAAGACCAAGACTGGGATAAGAACAGGTAACTTTAGAGCAGTTACAGTAGAAGCTAGATTTAAGAAGGTTAAGGACAAGAATATGAGGAAATAAAGGCAGCAGGTTTTACATCACAAACTTCTCTTAGTTCCATCTTGCTTTCTTATGCAATGGAGAAGACAAATGGGATAGATGATATTTGAAAAACGCAACAGAGTCAAAAGTGAACATTTTTCTAAGACGGCTTGTAATGGGAGTTTTGTGCATCTTTAACAGAAAAATAATCAGAATGAGTAGAGGTAGAGATATCCAGAGTGGTAAGTTTGAACCTAGTCTCATGACTGAAATGGTGTGATATTCAAAGCACAGGGTGATAGAGAAGTGATGACGATTCATTGTTTCATTTCTTTAGTCATTCAACAAATATTAATGATCACCTGCCATGTGTCAGAGGCTGTTCTGGGTGCTGGGGATTCAGCAATGGTCAAAATAAAGTGATTTCCTGAATCGGACTCATTCCAGTAGATAATTACAATCACTTCTTCCTTTGAGGCTGGGAGAAAAAAACGGATGAGAGAGGTAGAGACAGGGATGAGGGTTGGGGGAAGATTTCAGTGTAAAAGGTGGTAGTTTTTATTGTAGTGGGGTTTAAAAAGAAAGAAGTGAAAGCCAAAGGAGAATTTGGAAACAGATGCTGTAAGAACAAACCAGAGAATCAAATATTGCTAAAAAGAACAAGTACAATGCAGATATCTTAGTTTAATCGTAGTTATTTGGTAGTCATTTTAATGGGTCAGGTTTATTTGCTTATTGGACATCTAGCAGTGTTGTGCAGTTTAGGAAGAGGAGGCTGTCAGAAGAAGATGGCCACCGAGCAAGTAAAACAGGAAGGGAATTGTAAGGGGTTGAAGAGAGCAACAACTTGTAGCTCCCATAAAACTGTTTTAGGAGGTGGAGAACTGCCTGAGAAAGAGAAAAAAAATGACCTATTGTAGGGGTAAAGCGTTTGGTAGGTGAGGATGTGAGAGAGATGCTAGGTAAGAAGCTTTTAGTTAGAAACAGCACATGTGGACCAAGGTTTTGTGATGTTATAATACTGGTTTGTGGTTCATGTGGAATTAAATTGTTGTTGTTGTTTTTATTGAGTTCATAATAGTTTACATCCATGTGAGATTTCAGCTATACATTATTTCTTGACTGTCACCACGTAAGTGCTCCCCTTCACCCCCTGTGCCCACCCCCATCCCCCTTCCCACTGAACTGTTTTCTGTATCCGTGTATTTCTTTCTATTCCACATATGAGTGAAATCATCTTGTGTTTGTCTTCTCAGTCTGGCTTATTTTGCTTAACATAATACCCTCCAGGTCCTTCCATGCTATTGCAAATGAGATGAATTTGTCTTTTTTATGGCTGAGTAGTATCCCATTGTGTATATATACAACATCTTCTTTATCCAATCATCAGTCGAGGGGCACTTGGATTGTTTACATGTCTTAGCTATTGTGAATAGTGCTGCAATGAACATAGGGGTGCGTATGTTACTTTGGATTGTTGATTTCAAATTGTTTGGGTAGATACCCAGTAGTGGCATAGCTGGGTTGTATGGTAGTTCTATTTTTAGTTTTTTGAGAAATCTCCATACTGTTTTCTATAATAGCTGCACCAGTTTGCATTCTCACCAGCAGTGTTTGAGGGTTCCCTTTTTTCCACACCCTCTCCAACATTTATTATATTTGGTCTTAGTGATTATAGCCATTTTAACAGGTGTAAGGTGGTATGTTAGTGTAGTTTTGATTTTCATTTCCCTGATCACTAGTGATGTTGAACATCTTTTCATGTGTTTATTGGCAATCTGTATATCTTCTTTGGAAAAATGTCTGTTCATAACCTTTGCCCAGTTTTTGATTGGGTTGTTTGTTTTTTTATTGTTCAGTTGTGTGAGTTCCTTATATATTATGGAGATTAACCCCTTGTCAGATATATGATTTGAAAATATTTTCTTCCAATTGGTGGGTCGTCTCTTTGTTTTGCTTCTACTTTCTTTTGCCTTGCAGAAGCACTTTAGTCTGATGAACTCCCACTTGTTTATTTTTTCTTTTGTTTCCCTTGTCTGAGAAGACATGGTATTTGAAAAGATCCTTTTTAATTCAGTGTCAAAGAGTGTACTACCGATGTTATCTGCCAGGAGTTTTATAGTTTCAGGACATATTTTCAAGTCTTTCATCCATTTTGAGTTTATTTTTGTGTATGGCTTAAGGTAGTGGTCTACCTTCATTCTTTTGCATGTGGCTGTCCAGTTTTCCCAGCACCATTTATTGAAGAGACTATCTTTTCTCCATTTTATGTTCTTGGCACCTTTGTCCAAGATTAGCTGTTTGTAGATGTGTGGTTTTATTTCTGAGCTTTCAGTTCTGTTCCATTGATCTGTGTGCCTGTTTTCGTACCAGCATCATGCCATTTTGATCACTATGGCTTTGTAACACATTTTGAAGACAGGGATTGTGATACTTCCAGCTTTATTCTTTTCTCTCAGGATTGCCGTAGCAATTCGGGGTCTTTGATTGCTGCCTATGAATTTTAGGATTCTTTGCTCTATTTCTGTGAAGAATGTCATTGGGATTCTGATTGGGATTGCATTGAATCTGTAGATTGCTTTGGGTAGTATGGACATTTTAAGTATGTTTATTCTTCCAATCCATGAGCAAGGAATCTCTTTCCATCTCTTTATGTCATTATCAATTTCTTTCAGTAATGTCTTATACTTTTCATTGTTTAAGTCCTTCACCTCCTTGGTTAAATTTATTCCTAGGTACTTTATTCTTTTAGTTGTGATTGCAAATGGAATTGTATTCTTGAGTTCTCTTTCTGTAAGTTCGTTGTTGGAGTATAGAAAAGCAACTGATTTTTGTAAGTTGATTCTGTACCCTGCCACTTTACTGCAGTTGCTAATTATTTCTATTAGTTTTCCAGTGGTTTTGGGGGGTTTTCTATACATAAGATCATGCCATCTGCAAAGATTGAGAGTTTCACTTCTTCACTCCATATTTGGATTCCTTTTATTCCTTTCTCTTGCTTAATTTCTCTGGCCAAAGCCTCCAGTACTATGTTGAATAAGAGTGGTGATAGCGGGTATCCTTGTCTTGTTCCTGTTCTCAGGGGGATGATGTTCAGTTCTTGCCCATTGAGTATGATGTTGGCTGTGGGTTACTCATATATGGCCTTTATTGTGTTGAGGTAATTTCCTTCTATCCCCATTTTGTTAAGAGTTTTTTTTTTTTTAATCATAAATGGCTGTTGGATCTTGTCAAATGCTTTTTCTGCATCTTTTGAGATGAGCATGTGGTTTTTATTCCTCAATTTGTTGATGTGGTGTATCACATTGATTGATTTGCAGATGTTGAACCATCCCTGTGTCCCTGGTATGAATCCCACTTGATCATGATGTGTGATCCTTTGGATGTATTACTGAATTTGGGTTGCCAAAATTTTGTTGAGTAGTTTTGCATCTATGTTCATCAGTGATATTGGCCAGTAGTTTTTCTTTTTTGTGCTGTCCTTGTCAGGCTTTGGTATCAGAGTGATGTTGGCCTAAGAGAATGTGTTAGGAAGTGTTCCATCTTCCCCAATTTTTTGGAACAGCTTGAGAAGGATAGGTATTAAATCCTCTTTGAAGATTTGGTAAAATTCCCCAGGAAAGCCATCTGGTCCTGTGGTTTTATTCTTTGAGATGCTTTTGATTGCTGTTTCCATCTCTTTCCTTGTGATTGGTCTATTCAAATTGTTTCTTCTTGACTCAGCTTTTGGAGGTTGTAAGAGTCTAAGACTTTATCCATTTCCTTTAGATTATCCATTTTGTGGCATATAGTTTTTCATAGTATTCTCTTATAATCAGTTGTATTTCTGTGGAGTCTGTTGTTATTTCTCCTCTTTCATTTCTGATTTTGTTTATCTGAGCTTTCTCTCTTTTTTTCTTTGTAAGTCTGGCTCGGGTTTTGTCAATTTTATTTATCTTCTCAAAGAACCAGCTCTTTGTTTTGTTGATCCTTTCTACTGCCTTTTTTGTTTCAATAGCATTTTTTTCTGCTCTGACTTTTATTATTTGTCTCCTTCTGCTGACTTTTGGCTTTGTTTGTTCTTCTTTTTCTAATTCAGTTAAGTGTAATTTGAGATTTCTTGTTTGGGATTTTTCTTGTTTGTCAAGGTGTGCCTGTATTGTGATGAATTTCCCACTTAGTACAGCTTTTGCTGCATCCCATGTGAGTTGGTATGGTATGTTATCATTTTCATTTTTCTCTAGATATTGTTTGATTTCTCCTTTAATTTCTTCAATGATCCATTGCTTGTTCAATAGCATTTGTTTAGTCTCCACATCTTTGTCCCTTTCTCAGCTTTTTTCTTATAATTAATTTCTAGCTTTATAGCATTATGATTGGAAAAGATGCTTGTTATTATTTTAATTTTCTTAAATTTATTGAGGCTTGCCTTGTTTCCTCACATATGGTCTATCCTTGAGAATGTTCCATGCGCACCTTAGAAGAATGTGTATTCTGCTGTTTTTGGATGGAGTCTTCTATATATGTCTATTAAGTCCGACTGGTTTGGCTTTTCATTTAATTCCACTGTTTCCTTGTTGATTTTCTGTCTGGGTGATCTAATCTATTGATGTGAGTGGAGTGTTGAGGTCCACTACTATTACTGTGTTATTATTAATATCTTCTTTTAGGTTTGTTAATAGTTGTTTTATGACTTTGGTGCTCCTGTGTGGCTGCATAGATATTTATAAGCATTATTTCTTCTTGATGGAGTGTCCCTTTGATCATTATATACTGCCCCTCTTTGTCTCTCTTTGCCTATCTCATCTTGAAGTCTACTTTGTCTGATATGAGTATTGCTACACCTGCTTCTTTTGTTTACCATTAGCTTGGAGTCTTGTCTTCCACCCCTTCACTCTGAGCCTGTGTTTGTCATTGGAGCTGAGGTGTGTTTCCTTGAGGCAGCAAATTGTTGGATCCTGTTCTTTAATACGTCTCACCACTCTGTGTCTTTTTATTGGAGAATTCAATCCATTTACGTTTAGTGTTATTGATGTCTCAGGGCTTAATGCTGGCATTTTCTCACTTGTTTTCTGGTTTTCCTGTACTTCCTTTGTTTCTTGTCCTGTGTGTTTTGGTCTATCCACTGAATTACGTAGTTTTTTTTATGATGTGTTTCTTTGTCTTTTCCTTATTTTTTGTGTCTCTGTTTTGCTTTTCTGTTTAGTGGTTACCCTGAGGTTTGTATTCAGAATCTTGTGTATAAGATAGTCCATTTTCTGATGACCTCTTATTTCCTTAGTCTAAACCAATTCAGTCTCTTTCCTCCTCCCCTCCTATGTTGTTTTTCTCCTATCTTATGTCAACTTGTGTTGTGAGTTTGTGTGTCTAAAATGACAGGATTATCTTTGTTTTTGGTGCTTTCCTTCTCTTTAGCTTATTTCTATACTTGAGTATTTGCTATCCTAATCTGATTCTGTCTACCTATTTATCTCCTTACTCTGTGTTTTGTGACCCCTTTCTCCCCCCTTTTTTTTTTTCAGGTGTGAGGGCCTTCCTGAGGATTTCTTGTAGGGGGGTGTGGTGGCTATGAAGTCCCTTAGCTTTTGTTTGTCTGGGAAAGTTTTTACTTCTCCTTCATATCTGAAGGATATTTTTGCTGCATAGAGTATCCTCGGCTGAAGATTTTTGTCTTTTAAAGATTTGAATATGTTGTTCCATTCTCTCCTAACATGTAAAGTTTCTGCAGAGAAATCCGCTCAAAGCCTGATAGGGGTTCCTTTGTAGGTTATTTTCTTCTTCCTTTCTGCCCTTAGTATTCTTTCTTTGTCCTTCATTCTTGCCAGTTTTACTACTATATGCCTTGCAGTAGGTCTTTTTACGTTGACAAACCTATGAGATCTGGAAGCATCTTCCACACAGATTTCCCTCTCTTTCCCTCCGTTCGGAAAGTTGTCTGTTATTATTTCTTTGAACACACTTTCTGCTCCACTCTCCTTCTTGAATACCTATAATTCTCTTATTGCATTTCCTCGTTGAGTCAGATATTTCCCAGAGACTTTCTTCATTTCTTTTTAATCTTAGTTCTCTCTCCTCCTCTGTCTGGAGCGTTTCAACATGTCTATCTTTGATTATGCTGATATGCTCCTCTGTGATGTCCACTTGAGCATTCAGGGAATCCGTATTTTGTTTTATCTCTTCCATTGTGTCTTTCATCTCCCATATTTCTTATTGATTCTTCTTTATAGTTTCAATCTCTTTTGTGAAGTAGCTCCTGAACTCATTGAATTGTTTCTCTACATTCTCTTTCACCAAGTTGAGTGTTTTGATGATAGCTATTTTGAATTCATTGTCATTCAGCTTACACATTTCTGTGTCTTCAGGACTGAGTTCTGGGTTCTTGTAATTTTCTCTCTGGTCTGGAGATTTGATGTAGTGTCTGTGTTGGAAGGTGGGATCTTATGCATTCTGATATTATTTGGTTGCAGTTACCACCTTTTGCCACTGGGTGGGGGTCGAGAGGTGTGTATTCTAAGCCCTCTGCCTTCAGCCAGATATCCCAGGGGTGACACAGTGTGGCATAGAGTGGGTGGGGGGAGGGGCACTCTCTCCTGCATGCACTCTGGCTTTCTCGGTCAGCTCTCGCTATGTGGTCTCCTGGGATGTTGGCTTGATGAGGTCACCACCCCTGTGTAAGCTTTCGCAATTAGAGGACTTCCCTCTAGGCTGCAAGGGCACTAGGGAGTCCTTGGTGATCCTGCAAATGATCAACCTCTCCCCTGCTCCTTCTCTCATGGATTCTCCCACAGTCGCAATCGCAGTCTTTAGGGGAGGGAGCAAAGATCTCTCTTACCCCGTTCCAGCTCCTCTGAGGGGGGCTCCAGCCTCTCCACCCTCTGTTGTGTGGCTGTGTGTCTCTCTGAGGTTTTTGCGTTATGTTAGAGTGTCCTCTATTGGAGTATGGATGTCCCTTTTTCTTATATGTTGGAGGGGAGAGAGTCCCAGGCAAGTTCACTCCGCCAAGATGCTGACTTCACTGAAACTAAGTTCTTTTAAAAAAATGTAAGCCTTGGGCTGGCCTGGTGGCAGAGTGGTTAAGTTTGCATATCCCACTTTGGTGGCCTGGGGTTCACCAGTTCAGATCCTAGATGTGGACCTATGCACTGCTTATCAAGCCATGCTGTGGCAGGTGTCCCACATATAAAGTAGAGGAAGATGGGTACAGATGTTAGCTCAGTGCCAATCTTCCTCAAAAAAAAAAAGTAAGACCAAGTTATATGATGGTGTTTAGTATAGATTATAGGAGCCTCTGAGGATAGTTGAAGGAGGAAAATATGATCTAGAGATAACAATTGACCTGAAATTTAGATATAGGTCCTGCAGAAACTAGGCGCAATAGTAATCTGAAAAGATTATAAGAAGCTCAAAATAATTAGGACTTGACCAAAGGCAGTCACCTTATAATGGTCCTGGGGAGAAGAAAGATACTTTTTTGAAGAATACAAACATTACAAGGAGAAAACATTTTCAAACCTATTCTTATGAAAGTGTAAAGGGAAGAAACTTTTATAGAGGGAGGAATGTTAACTTAATATTGTGTTATTTGTAGTTACCTTTTCATTCATAAAAAATTTAAAATATCAATATAGCACTTAGCAACATCAAATTCAAATTTAGAATTGTACTTTTCCTGAAATGCTGTTGTCACATGTATTTCCTTTGGGGTGCTCATAAATATGAGGTAGAGTATGAGTGAAGTATGAATAAGAATCATGTAAATTTTCCCACTCCTAAAATTAATTACATAAATATGAAAATCCATTTTGGGTTGTCTGCATATAAATGAGCAAAGAGTCAATTTTTATTGAAAAAGAGAACTTCATATCTTTTTTTTCAGATGGCTTGTGGGAATGAAGGCAATATTAATCAAGAGTTAAAAGAGAATAAAACAGAAATAGAACACACCAAACAGCTTTCTGATCCCGACAAGTCTTTGAAGGATGAGGCTTCACCAAGAAGAAGTGACTTCATTTCTGTACCAAGTATTCAACCTTTGGATCAAATATCAGATTCAGATAGTGAGAATTCTTTCCAGGAATCCAAACTGGAAAGCCAGAAAGACCTGGAAGAAGAGGAGGATGAGGAAGTAAGGAGATATATTATGGAGAAAATTATACAAGCCAACAAGCTTCTACAGAATCAAGAACCTGTGAGTGATAAAAGGGAGCGAAAACTTAAGTTCAAGGACAAATTAGTCGATCTGGAAGTTCCTCCACTGGATGAAACTGATACTTACAAAAATTATTTTGAAAATGAAAGTAATGTGTCTGGAAAACTGTCACAGTTATGTATTTCCAGTGAATTTGGGCAAGAAAATGTGCTCCTGTCCTTTACTGATGGAAGTTGTGAAGAAAACAAGGATAGGAAGATACTAGTAGAGAGAGACGGAAAGTTTGAACTTTTGAATTTACAGGATATTGAGAGTCAGGGGTTTTTGCCTCCCATTAATAGTGCTAATAGTACAGAAAATGAATCTCAGCAGTTATCACCCAGATCTTCCAACTCATCTGTCAATGGTGTCAATAAAGAGGAGCCGATAGCAAGGATTCATGGTATTGCTCACTCATCAACAGAAGAGCCACTGGCTTATATCCCTCAACCACCACCCAACCCCAAGACTCGTCCAAGCTCTGCTGCCAATGCAGATCGAAGTAAGAGGAATGGAAAAGTTAGTCACAGGACACAGTCTGCAAATGTATCTCCAGTCACCTCAACATATTGTCTTTCTGCTAAACAGAAAGAACTGCAAAAACGGCTACAACAAAAGAGAGAAAAGTTAAAGAGAGAGGTGAGAGCACAAGTGGGCATTACATTGAAAGTAAAATATGTTTTCATCTTTTATACATGCGGTAGGAATTGAAATAGTCCTTCAAAGTATTGGGTGTAGTTACCTGCTTGTTTTTTTCCTCTATTGTTAGATTAAGTGGTTAAGTGTTAAGAATGTGATTTATGGAACAAACATCATGATTACTTTGGTTCTTTCTTGTAAGGCTCACAAAGCATAGTAATGCCCTGTGTTAGAGCTAGAGTACATCTCAGTGATGACTTCTTCTGATCCTTTCATTTTAAAGGTGAGCCTCAGAACAGTTAAGTGACTGCTGAATGTAATCTTGATAGGACATAGGTGAAAATCCAATGTCAGATGGAAAAAAGAAGGCACAAATTTGTTGGGGTTTAGGAGGTAACAGGTAGACTTGGATTATAATTCTCTGACTTCCATGTATGTTTCATATCTCTTCCATGCCTACAATTCCTTGATTTCAGAGATTTTAGTTTTATATTAAGAATAGAACCTAATAACCTTTATGAAATGTCTCAAAAATACTCTATGGAATCCCAAATTATTATTTTGGGAGCTTTTTAGCTCTTAAATAAAATAAAAGTATTTTATAATTGAAAATCCCAGGTACTAAAACTGGTGAGTTTTCTCTCAGTTACTTAAATCAGTGCCTCAGTTCTGTTTTACTGAATACCTAATGCTATTAAGTTGAACCATACAAGTGTCTAACTGTAAATACCAAACCTCAGCAGAGTCACAGCTTGATAGAATTTTACAATTAGAAGAAACCTCATTTTACAGATAAGAAAACTAGTCTAGACAGTTTAAATAACTTTACTAGAGTCGCTCAACTTGCTTTTGGCAAAGTTGAAGTCAAAATTCCAGTTTTATTGGTATCCATTGAGAAATGGTATATTTTCCATTTATGTAGGAAATTATCAGGGAAATCTCTGGTATTGGAATCAGGAACCCACATTAGCAGAAAAAGGTGAAAATCAAAGTTGGCAAGAACATGTAAGCTGTAAAACACTCTGGCAGGAATCTGAAAGGGTGCATATTTAATGATGTTTTGCCTACTTGACCACTAAAATCTAAACTGTAACAGTCAGACTCAGTTTACTTGGTACGGCTATATAGCAGTAGTTAAAAGCATCTGTTAACTCAGAACTCTATGACAATACAAAAGAATTTGTTGAGAATGAACTATATAACGTTTGCTGTATGCCCATGTACAAGTATGTGTGTGTATATTTCTAGAAAAGTTATATGGGAGGTTTTATATAATTGCAGTGTCTTTTCACTAATCAACTAATGGTAGTTCACTTGTGTGACTGGTAGATAGTTCTGTTTTCATTTTGATCCTCTTTTCTGGCTGTCACATACTCTTTGTTTTAGAACACAGTTTTCTCATGTCAGGATCCTCATTACTAGATTTCCTTTTGCTTATTTACTTGCACGTGGTCTTTAAGTGCTAAGGCTTTTAAATATTTTATAGTTAGTTTCAGGGGAAGTCTTTCCTTTTTTATGCCTGAGCAAATATTTCCTGGGTTGGGCTGCTATACTCTCTTTCTCTATTCTAAGTGCATCATTTTACCATTCTCCTTGGTAAGTGCGTTATCTGTGCTTTGGCTGATATCTTCTGTGTAATGTTTCTAAATAATCCCTCTGGAAACATAATCATCTTACTATACTGTCTGTATTCATGCAAGGCATCCAAAGTCCTTTTTGTAAAAAGGAACTTATAAATAAACATAAACTGTAATCTTTAATAAATTCACATTTTATATAATGTGAGCTCCTTTAGGGCTTAGAAGATAGTATATAGGTATTTTAAAAGATATTTTATGCTGTTAATTGGATAGAATTATTTTTCCTTTCCTCCTATATTTTGTTCAATCGAAAGGAATTAGAAGGACTTGCTAGAAAGGAATTAGAAGGGCTTCTATATTATCAAAATGTAAGGAAAGAACTCTGAATTCCATTATTTGAAGAAAATTTAAGCATAGATTGTATAATACAGTTCATTTAAATGACAAAATTTTAGTATTGAAAGAGACTTAAGAGCTCGTTAATAGCACTCCACTTTATAGATAAGAATACTGAATTAAATGGTTTTCCCAAATTGACATAGAATGATGGCAGTGTGATTTTTACTTAGATCTCCTGACTTTAGCTCGGAGCTCTTTCCACTATGGCATGCTGCTTTGCTCCCAGTAACTGTTTTATAGCTCTGCATAGCTGGTTTAAGCACCTCCCTTCAAGTGCAAGTCACTCTCCTTTATAAGATTAGCTGACTAATTCACATTAAGAAATTTGTTTTGTTCTTATAGTTAACTAATTAGACAAAATGTTTTGTCTACAATTTTTTCTGATAGCAAAAATGTTACTTTATGAATATACACTAGTTGAAAGTATTTTTAAACCTTATAATAAAAAAATTTCAAACACGTGTAAAAGTACAGTTAACCCCTACATTCCCAACACCTGGATTCAAATGTCATTGAGATTTTGCCGTATTTGCTTATCTCCCTCTTTTTAAAATTATTTTATTGAGGTCATAATAGCTTATAACGCTGTGAAATTTCAGTTGTACATTATTATTTACCAGTCACTGTACACATGTGTCCCTGTACCCCTTATGCCCACTCCCCACCCACCCTCTTTCCCTCTGGTAATCACCAGTCTGTTCTCTTTATCC
This sequence comes from Equus quagga, assembly GCF_021613505.1. Taxonomy (NCBI): domain Eukaryota; kingdom Metazoa; phylum Chordata; class Mammalia; order Perissodactyla; family Equidae; genus Equus; species Equus quagga. The sequence continues at coordinate 5,923,756 of NC_060279.1, read as the reverse complement.
ATGTGTTTGTCTTCCACATATGAGTGAAATCATGCTGTTTGTCTTTCTCTGCCTGGCTTATTTCACTTAACATAATACCCTCAGAGTCCATCCATGTTGTGGCAAATGGGACAATTTTGTCTTTTTTATGGCTGAGTAGTATTCCATTGTGTGTGTGTGTGTGTGTGTGTGTCTGTGTGTGTCTGTGTGTGTGTGTATCTATCTATCTATCTATATATATATAGATAGGTAGATACAGCACATCTTTATCCATTGGTTGGTTATTGGGCACTTGGGTTGCTTCCAGGTCTTGGCTGTTGTGAATAATGCTGCAATGAACATAAGGGTTCGTATGTTTCTTTGGATTGTTGATTTTAAGTTTTTTGGATAAATAACCAGTAGTGGGATAGTTCGTTGTATGGTATTTCTATTTTTAATTTTTGAGTAATTTCCATACTATTTTCCATAGTGGTTGAACCAGTTGCATTCCCACCAGCAGTGTATGAGGGTTCCCTTTTCTCCACATCCTCTCTAAGATTTGGTTATTTTTTGTCTTGGTAATTATGGCCATTCTGATAGGTGTAAGGTGATATATCATTATAGTCTGATTTGAATTTCCCTAATGATTAGTGATGTTCAATGTCTTTTCATGTGCCTATTGGCCACCTGTATGTCTTTTTTGTAAAAATGTCTGTTCATATCCTCTTCCCATTTTTTTATTGGGTTATTTGTTTTTTGTTGTTGAGTTGTGTGAATTCTTTATATATTTTGGGGATTAACCCCTTGTTCTATATATGATTTGCAAATATTTTCCCCCAGTTGGTGGGTTGTCTTTTTGTTTTGTTCCTGGTTTCTTTGCCTTGCAGAAGCTCTTTAGTCTGATGAAGTCCCATTTGTTTATTTCTTCTTTTGTTTCCCTTGCCTGAGTAGACATGGTATTTGAAGAGATGTTACTAAGATCAATGTCAAAGAGAGTACTGCCTATATTTTCTTCTAGGAACTTTATGGTTTCGTGTCTTACGCTAAGTTGTGCCATGTCTGCTCCCAGGATGTGAACCAGTGAACCCCAGGCCACCAAAGTGAAACGTGCGCACTTAACCGCTGTGCTACCAGGCCGACCCCCCAACACCATTTATTGAAGAGAATTTCCTTTCCCCATTGTGTGCTCTTGGCTCCTTTGTTGAAGATTAGCTGTCTGTAGATGTTTGGTTTTGATTCCGGGCTTTCAATTCTGTTCCATTGATCTGTGTGTCTGTTTTTGTAGCAGTACCATCGTGTTTTGATTGCTATGGCTTTGTAGTGTGTTTTGAAGTCAGGGATTGTGATTTCAGCTGAACAAAGTCAGCTTTATTCTTTTTTCTCAAGATTGCTTTAGCTATTCGGGGTCTTTTGTTTTCCCATATGAATTTTAGGATTCTTTCTTCTATTTCCGTGAAGAATGCCATTGGGATTCTGATTGGGATTGCATTGAATCTGTAGATTGCTTTATGTAGTACAGACATTTTAACTATGTTTATTCTTCCAATCCATGTGCATGGAATATCATCCCATTTCTTTATGTCATCATCAATTTCTTTCAATATCCTATAGTTTTCATTGTATAGGCCTTTCATCTCCTTGGTTAAGTTTATTCCTAGATATTTTATTCTTTTTGTTGTGATTGTAAATGGGATTGTATTCTTGAGTTCTCTTTCTGTTAGTTCGTTATTAGAGTATAGAAATGTAACTAATATTTGTTAGTTGATTTTGTACCTGCAATTTTGCTGTAGTTGTTGAGTATTTCAAATAATTTTCTGATGAATTCTTTAGGGTTTTCTACATATAGAATCATATTGTTTGAAAATTGCGAGAGTGTCACTTCTTTCTTGCCAATTTAGATACCTTTTATGTCTTTTTCTTGCCTACTTGAACTGGCCAAAGCCTCCAGTACTACGTTGAATAGGAGTGGTGAGAGTGGACACCCTTGTCTTGTTCCTCTTCTCAGAGGGTTCGCTTTCAGTTTTTCCCGTTGAGCATGATGTTGACCGTGGGTTTGTCATATATGACCTTTATTATGTTGAAGTACTTTCCTTATATACCCGTTGTATTGAGAGTTTTTACTATAAATTGGTGTTGGATCTTGTCAAATGCTTTCTCTGCATCTATTGAGATAATCATGTGGTTTTTATTCCTCATTTTGTTAATGTGGTGTATCACATTGGTTTGCGGATGTTGAACCATCCCTGCATCCCTGGTATAAATCCCACTTGATCACGGTGTATGATCCTTTTAATGTATTGCTGTATTTGGTTTGCCAAAATTTTTGTTGAGGATTTTTGCTTTTATATTCATTAGCGATATTGGCCTGTAATTTTCCTGCTTTGTGTTGTCCTTGTCTGGCTTTGGGATCAGGGTGATGTTGGCTTCATAGAACGAGTTAGAAAGTGTTCCATCTTCTTCAATTTTTTGGAATAGTTTTAAAATTACAGGTATTAAATCTTCTTTGAATGTTTGGTAGAATTCTCCCGAGAAGCCATCTGTTCCTGCACTTTTACTTTTTGGAAGGTTTTTGATTACTGTTTCAATCTCATTGCTTGTGATTGGTCTATTCAGATTCTCTATTTCTTCTTGATTCAGTTTTGGGTGTATGAGTCTAAGAATTTATCCATTTCTTCTAGATTGTCAAATTTGTTGGCACATGATTTTTCATAGTATTCTCTTATGATCCATTGTATTCCTGTGGTATCTGTTATGATTTCTCCTCTTTCATTTTTATTTTTATTTTTTTTAAAGATTTTATTTTTTCCTTTTTCTCCCCAAAGCCCCCCAGTACATAGTTGTATATTCTTCATTGTGGGTCCTTCTAGTTGTGGCATGTGGGACGCTGCCTCAGTGTGGTTTGATGAACAGTGCCATGTCTGCGCCCAGGATTCGAACCAACAAAACACTGGGCCCCCTGCAGCGAAGCATGTGAACTTAACCACTCGGCCATGGGGCCAGCCCCTTCGTTTTAAATTTTATTTATTTGTACCTTCTCTTTTTTCTTAGTGATTCTGGCTAAGGGTTTGTCAATTTTGTTTATCTTCTCAAAGAACCAGCTCTTAGTTTCATTGATCCTTTCCACTGTTCTTTTGATTTCTATTTCTGCTCTAATTTTTATTATTTCTCCTCTTCTGCTGACTTTGGGACTTCTGTTCTCCTTTTTCTAGTTCTGTTATGTGTAGTTTAAGATTACTTATTTGAGATTTTTTTTGTTTGTTAGGGTGGGCCTGTATTGCTATGAATTTCTCCCTTAGGACCCCTTTAGCTGCATCCCATATGAGTTGGTATGGTGTATTTTCATTATTTGTCTCCAGATATTTTTTAATTTCTTCTATAATTTCTTCATTGATCGATTTGTTGTTCAGTACCGTGTTGTTTAGTCTCCACATATTTGACTTTCCCAGCCTTTTTCTTGTAGTTAATTTCTAGTTTCATAGCATTATGGTTGGAAAAGATAATTGATATGATTTCAGTCTAATTAAATTTATTGAGGCTTTCCTTGTTTCCCAACATATGGTCTATCTTTGAGAATGCTTCTTGTGCATTTGAGAAGAATGTGTATTCTGCTGATTTTGGATAGAGTGTTCTATATATATTTATTAAGTCCATCAGGTCTAGTTTTTCATTTAATTCCACTGTTTCCTTGTTGACTTTCTTTCTGGATGATCTATCCATTACTGTAAGTGGGGTGTTGAGGTTCCTTACTATTATTGTTTTGCTGTTAATTTCTCCTTTTAGGTCTGTTAATAATTGCTTTATGTACTTTGGTGCTCCTGTGTTAGATGCATGTATTTTTATAAATGTTATGTCCTTTTGGTGGAGTATCCCTTTTATCATTATATACTGCCCCTCTTTGTCTCTCATGCCTTTTTTATCCTGAAGTCTACTTTGTCTGACGTAAGTATGGCAATACTTGCTTTCTTTTGTTTGACATTAGCTTGGAGTATCATCTTTAATCCCTTCACTCTGATCCTATGCTTATCTTTAGAGCTGAGATGTGTTTCCTGGAGGCAGCATATTCTTGGGTCCTCTGTTTTAATCCATCCAGCCAATCTGTGTCTTTTTATTAGAGTTTTCAATCCATTTACATTTAGAGTGATTATTGTTATATGAAGGCTTAATACTGCCATTTTATCATTTGTTTTCCATTAGTTCTGTATTTCCTTTGTTTCTCGTCCCATGACTTTCTGACTGCCAGTTCAGTTTGGTGTTTCTCTGTGACAGTTTTCTCAGTTTTCTATTTACCATTTGTGCCTCTGTTCTGATTTTTTATTATTTTTTCTGAGGAAGAGTCACCCTGAGCTAACATCAATGCCAATATTCCTGTATTTTGTATGTGGGTTGCCGCCATTGCATGGCTAATGACTGGTCTACGTCCACACTTGGGATCCAAACCCATCAACCCAGGCTGCCAAAGCAGAGTGCCCCAAACTTAACCACTGTGCCATGGGGCTGGCCCTCTGTTCTGATCTTTTGTTTAGTGGTTACTATGAGGTCTGTATAAAAGATCTCATAGTTGAGATAGTCCATTTTCTGATAGCCTCTTGTTTCTGTAATCTAAGTGGGTTCCACCCTTTTCCTCTTCCCTACGTTATTGTTGTCACTACTTATTCCATTTGATGTTGCAAGTTAATGACTAAGTTGAAGTGTTTATAGTTACTTTTGATGCTTTCCTTCTCTTAATCTTTAATGTTATAATTGTTTGCTAACCTGTTCTGATAGAGAGTTGAAATTTTCTGATTTTGTCTTTCTGTTTATCTCCTTGCTCAAGGCTTTGTAAACTCTTTTTTTTCAGGTATGAGGGCCTTCTTGATCATTTCTTGGTGGGGTCTTGTGGTGATGAATACCTTCAGCTTTTGTTTATCTGGGAAAGTTTCTATTTCTCCATCATATCTGAAGGATAATTTCACTGGATGGAGTGTTCTTGGCTGAAAACTTTTGTCTTTCAGAATTTTGAATATATCATTCCACTCTCTCCTAGCCTGTAAGATTTCTGCTGAGAAATCCACTGAAAGCCTGATAGTGGTTCCTTTGTAGGTTATTGTCTTCTGCCTTGCTGCCCTTAACATTTTTTCTTTGTCATTGACTTTTGCCAGTTTTAGGAATATGTGCCTTGGAGACGGTCTTTTTCATTGATGTAATTAGGAGTTCTATTAACTTCATTTACATGTAATTCCAGCTTCTTCCCCAGGTTTGTCAAAGTTCTCAGCTATTATTTCTCTGAACAAGCTCTCTGCTCCTTCCTCTCTCCTCCCTCTGAAATACGTATAATTCCTGTGTTGCATTTTCTAACTGAGTTGGATACTTCTTGGAGAATTTGTTCATTTCTTTTTAGTCTTAGTTCTCTCTACTCCTCAATCTGCAGCATTTCTGTATTTCTGTCCCCTAAATTACTGATTCTGTCCCCCATAATATCAGCTCTATTTTTTAAGGAGTCTAGATTTTTCTTTATCTCATTCCTTGTGTTTTTCATCTCCATCATTTTTGATTGTTTTCTTTTTATGGTTTCAATCTCTTTTGTTAAGAATTCCACTGTTCATTAATTTTATTCATGAGACCATAAAACTGTCTTTCTGAGTTTCCTATAACTCATTGAGTTTCTTTATGATAACTACTTTGAATTCTCTGTCATTTGGACTGTAAATTTCTGTGACTTCAGGATTGATTTCTGGATACTTGTCATTTTCCTTCTGATCTGGAGTGTTAATTTACCTCTTCATACTATTTGATAGGGTGGACCTTTGCCGTCACATAGTAGTAGTATCTGGTCACAGATTCCACCTTTCACCACTGGGGGGGCCCAGGAGCTGTGTTTTTGAGCCCTCTGTGACCCCTGGCAGATATGCCCATCCATTGGAAGCTGTGCTGACAGGGCCCATCTGTGTTTGCCCGCTGGCCACTGATGCTTTACACACATAGGTGCTGGTGCTCTGGCAGGGATCCCCTGTTCTGGGCAAATGGCCGAGTTGGTGCGCCAGGCAGGAGCAGGGGAGGGGCTCTTTCTTTCACATGCATGGTCCTGTGTGCCCCTCCTCTGCGCTGACTGTTGGTCTGCATGGGCTGCTCAGCTTGTTGTGGATGCCCCCATGATTGTTTAGCTGCCTCGGTGTGGACCATTCCCACAGGCTTGGAGGCAACTCCAAGAGCGCAAACATTCCTGCAGAGGGCTGCCTTTTTCCCTTTTCCTCTCAGTGTTGCATCCTGGCTGCCATGCAAGGTCCCGTGCCCTAGATTACTGCCTCTTGGGAGGGAGAGGAGATCTTCTTACCTCCTTCCACTGCCTCCCAGGGGGTCCAGCACCCCCACCTTCAGACGTATGGCTGTATGGATCTCTCGGACATCTATTGTGTTATGTGAATGTTCTCTGTTGGTTCATGAATATCCTTTTTGTTGTGTCATAGCAGGGAGAGACTAAGGAAGGAGCTTACTTGGCCATGATGCTGATGTCCTTATCTCCTCCTTTTTTGGCTGAAGTATTTTTAAAGCAAGCTCTAGACAGCACATCATTGCTCCCTTCTACACTTCAATATACATCTCTAAATAGTTATATCATTTTCTTTTGTAATGACAATGCCATTTCTCACAATTAATATGTTTAACAATAATGTAAAAATATTTAAGACAGGTTTAGTGCTTCTACAGACACTATATAGTGTTTCTAGAGTATGGTGGGGTTTTTTTGTTTTGCATAGCTGCAATTTGAGTAATTTAATACCAAAATTAAACTAGGAAGTGAACGCGAGAGCCAAGGAATTCCTGAACAGCATGTATGTGTTATACATCTATGTAATTGTAAACTTATCTCTATAGTTTGATTTATCTGAAAAGTCTTTGTTTTTTCCTAAGCATATTTGAGGCCCTATTTTTTTTAAGGAAGCCCAATTTTTAGATGGAAAGTTTTAGGGGAAGGGAATCCTAATTTTAAATCTCAAAATGTATCTCTCTACTCTGACAGCTCATATGCAATTTTATTAATCTTTCATTAATAATGCCTTTTGATATTCTTTCTACCAGGAAGAACAACGGAAAATAGAAGAAGAGAAAGAAAAGAAAAGAGAGAATGACATGGTATTTAAAGCATGGTTGCAAAGGAAAAGAGAGCAGGTCCTAGACATGAGAAGAATTCAGCGAGCTAAGCAAATTGAGGACATGAATAGTAGAGTAAGTAACAGTTCTCTATGAAAAGTAATTTCATACAGATGTGAAAGTTGAATTTATTTCCAAAAGGGAGTCTGAATAGCAGCCTAAGCACCTGTGGAAGAGGTAGAAAAAGTGGTCCAAGAACTACCCTTGCAAAAAATGCAACATGCAGATGACTTTACAATTAAATTCTAAGAAGTCTTGTAAAAATCAAATTATTCCTATGTTATTCGATCTTTGATGTCACAGAAAATGGAAAACTACCAATTTTTTCAAGGTAGTTTAACTTTGATATTCAAATAGGACAAAGATAACATGTATGCAAAAAACCCTACAGATTCATCTCATTTAAGAGTAGAGGTACAGCAATCTTATGTGAAAGCTAACAAATTAAAGATACCAAATTATTCAATTTTAAAAAATTCAAAACATAGAGAAAACCCAAGAGAAAGTAAAAAAATATCCACATCTATACTATTTTTTTTAAAGTTTATAAAGTAAAAATTGAAAATCCAACCCTGAGTTTTTCCAGGCTCATCTCTCAGTGATAATTACTTTTAACGATGTGATGCAAATCCTTTATATTTTCATATTTATATGCCAAAAATTTATTATGCAACTTACTTTTTTTTTCACTTCATCATCTACATATTTCTAGGTCATTGTATTTAGATCTCTCTTTTAAAATAGCTCTATGATAGTCTACTGTTCAGAGGTAACTTGATTATTAAACCATTACTCATTTTTAGGTTGGTTCCAATATTGTTTTCTTAATTAACAGTGCTGTAGTGAACATGTTCATTCTGTAGAACATCAGTATTCCATAGGAGAGTTTCTTAAGTATGGAATTTATGATTATTGCATGTCCAGAGTGAAATTTTTGGTCAAATATGCAAAATTAACCTCCCAAAAGATTGTATCAATTTATAATCCTTCTAGCAGTGTGTAAAAGTGAATGTTTACCACACCCTGCCTAACATTGTCTGTGGTTTATCTTCTTAATTTTTCTTCAAATTAATAATATGTTAAATAAGCATATATGAGCATGTGTGTATTCTGTGAATTTCCTTTTTTTACAGTCTTTTATCTTTTCTTCAGTTTTATTTTTCTTATTATATTGTATATTAGAGATTTTAATCCTTTGTCTATTATATCTGTCTTAAATATGTTTTCTAGACTGACAATATACTTTTTTAGGTTGTTTATTATGCCATTTGTAGAAGTTTATAGCTTTTAAAATCTTGAGGTGGGTGGACAGCACCTTTTCAGGCAAGACACAAAAACCATAAACTGAAAGAGAAAATAATGAGAAATTTGACTGCAGCTATATGGTAAAATAATAGTAAACTATAACCAAGTGGGGTTTATTTTAGGAAGGAAATTATGAATCGATAATAACAAATCTATTAATATAATTGATCGCATCAATAGGTAGATAAAAAGAGAATATATGGTTATCTTGAAAGATACAGAAAAAGTTTTTATTAGTATTTACTATAATTTATATTTAAAGATTCCCAATAAAATATGCATTACAGCATAAATACTATCTTACAAAATACTATAGGCACATCTATTAAAGTCAGAAACAGGTAAGGCTCCCCTCTGTATTAAGTAACTTCATTCTGGGTGTTCTATCCAAATTATTAAGTGGAAAGCAAATGAGATATAAGTATTAGCAAAGTGGCCCTTTACATTATAAATATACAAAAATTTATAATCGTCCTATATCCCAGCAAAAACCTCATAGAAGAATATAAAAGGAGAGGGAATATAGGAATATATAAAATACTTTGAGTTAAACAGAAATATGTAAGACATCTAGGGAGAATACAGTACAGCTTTGCAAGAGACCAAAAAGATGACTTTGGTAAATGAAAACAAATATAATATTCCTGGTTGGGTGGGTTAAATATTATAAATATGTGAGTTCCTTGTTAAATAAAAAAAAATAATACTCCTACATGGGTAGACGAAATATTATAAAGATTTGGGTTTCTCCAAATTTATCTTTATATTTAATATAATTTCCATTAAAAGCCGATTAGAATTTTTAAAATTGTCATATTCATAAAACTTTTGAATTTTCCAATTAAAAAAATGGGCAAAGGATATGTATTGCAAGTTTACATTTGAATAAATACAGCTTCCATAGTATATGAAAAAACATGCAAATTTTGTAGAACCCTAGAAATATCAATTCAAAAATTTTCGTGTATTTAATAAATATTTTTTAACTGCTTATTATCTGACAGCTGCTGTTCCATGCACATGCACCCAAGAATATAGTCCTGAGAAAAATAGATTTAGTCTCTGCTTTATAGAGCTCATTTAGGAGGGGTTGAAAAATTAAAAATGCATTTATAAGATAAATTTACAACTATAAATAGTGATGAATGCTATGAAAAAAGAAGGAGCTATGAGAGATCATAATGAGGAAAATAAGTGCATATTGGAAGTTCAGTAAAGATTTTTCCTAGTTGGTGGAAGTAGCAGTAGAAATTAGATAGGACAAGAATGGGGAGAATTTATTTCAGGCCAAGAGAACACATGAGAATGCCCTGAGATGGGAAATAACTTGATAAATGTGAGAAGATCTGGAAATTGAGTGGGAATCAGATCATGTTGCACATTGGAGTCTATAATGATTTTGTATTTAATCCCGTTATGGGAAGCCATTCAAATTATTTAAATAGAGGAGTGATGTATTAGATATGCATTTCCACAACACTATAGTTGTGCTATCCTGTGACTGCTATGCTGTGAATGGATTGGAGGGGGCAAGAGCAAATACATGAGCAGTTAGAAAGCAGGTATAGTTGTCCAGGTGAGAAATGATGGTGACTTGGGCTAGAATTTATAACAGGAGAGTGAGAGAGAGAGAGAGAGAGATGTGAGAAATTTGAGTTATGTTTTGGAGTATTAATTGAAAGAACGTCATAATTAATGAGATAATGTGTGTGAGGGAGATTGAGATGTAAAGAGAATACACCAGGTTTCTCTTCTGAGAAATTTGGTGGATGATGGTACCCCTCACTGGAGCAGTAAGGTTACTGATTAGGGGAAATTATCATTTCATTTTTTAATTTGTTGAGTTTGAGGTATCTACAAAACATCCAGGTGAATATGTTGAAGATTGACTGGAGAAATTTATCTAGTGTTCAGGAGAGAAGGTGAGACTGGAAGTATGAATGAGAAGAGTAGAAATTTCAAAGATGCAATAGTTTACGGGGATGTGGATGTGGCTATGTTCAGTGGAGAAAGTCATAGAAGATGAGAAAATCAAAAATCTGTGAGGCTGGATGTTGAATGGCTCACCAATGTAGTTATAAATATTATTTAGGATTAGGATGGAGAGGAACACTGAGCCAGGTGCCACCAGAGGTTGTTAGGTTAATAGGGCTAAATGGTATACATGTCAAAGAAGTGTGGCTTTGCTTAGAAGAGCAGAGGAATACAGTTCTGAAGAACTATGACGGCGTAGGGAGTATATTAACTTCTTCGTCTGACTTGTGAAGTACTTGAAGTATGGCAGAAAATACAGCTTCTGTTTGAGAGAGGAAAGCTGTGTCTTGGGGGAGAATCAGGGTTTGGGTAAGAGAGGAGGTTTAAGACCAGGGCCTTTTCAGCAGCTTGGGAGTTTGGGGGATGTTTGGGAATTTTTGTTTCATTGAATGGGAATTACAGAGAACAAACTAGAAAGGTTTTTGAGGGATGAAGGGAATTTGGGACTGGGTAGGGGAGAGATACAGCAGATTGCTGTAGTGTTTAAGAGTATAGAAGACAAGAGGAGCTTGTGTTTTAATCAGTGACCAAAACACAGCTCTGAATGCACTGCTGATAGTTTCCCAGGGGATGATGGACCTTCAAGCCTCGTGGCATTCAGCCTAGGGTCAGATTTTTATTGGGTATTCATAAAAATAAATGTATACTTTGATATTCTATTTGGAGATAATAAATAGAAATTTTGAATTGTATTATCTAAAAATATGAGTCATGCTGAACAAAATTTATTTCAAAAAATTTTTATGTTGGGAGACATTGTGGTTATATATTTCCCTTTGGAATTTTTATTTTTTGCTGTATTTCAAGTCTGTCTCAAAAATTAACTTTAATGAGCAATTAAATCGTAAACAAATAGTATTCTGAAGAACTTTTGTGAACTTTGTCTCTCTACTGAATTTGAGCTGTAATATAATTTGGCAGTTGATTAATTTGGGGTATAAACATGTTGTGATCGTAAGTTTATTTTGCTGGTTATTTCTGTGGGACATTGTGCATAAAGTGACTCAGAGTTTCCAGAAAATATCTGCAGAATATATAGACTGTGGGATCACCTATTTTACATTGGATTTAAAAAAGATTTTAATGGAATTTTTATTACCATTTTAGGAAAAATAGCTAAAAATGTCTTTTAGTCTGTTGTGAACTTTGCTTCTCTTGGTCAGTGATATATATATAAATGATGTGTGTGCTATATGTAAGTTCATACCCTTTTACCAACCTCTGCCTCTACATATGCAAACATGTGTGTGTATATGGTCAGTCTCTCTAGGTGAGCTCTCCATGGACACTTGCATGCATTGTGTGTTCTACGTTTGGATATAGTGTGGTATTAATATCAATGTGATCAAGTTGGTTGATAGTGTTGTTTAAATCCTCTATAACCTTACTGTTTTTCCCCTATTTGTTCTATGAATTACTGAGCAAGGGGTGTTAAACCTCCGAACTATCGTTGTCTACTTGCCTATTTCCCTTTTACAGTGTTGTGTATATACATTTATGAATTTGTCTTCCTGATGAGTCACATTTTCACATTATGAAATGTCCCTCTTATCTTGAAGTCTACTTTGTTTGATGTTAATGCAGCCACACTAGCTTTCTTATGCTTAACATTTGCATGTTATATCTTGTTTCATATTTTACTTTCAACTTATCTGTGTCTTTATGTTTAAAGAGTTACTTGTGTAAACAGCATATGTTTGGATCTTCCAATCTAGAAATCTCCTCCTCCTAATTGTAGTTTATTTAATTGTAATTATTGATATTTTACCATCAAGGTTTTCAGTTTACCATCTTGATATTTGTTTTGTATTTGTTCCATTTCTTTTTGGCTCCATTATTCATCTTTTTCTGCCTTCTTATAGATTATTAATCAAGTATTTAAAAAATATTCCATTTTTTTATTGTCTTTTAGTTATGCCTCTTTGAATTATTTTTTAAATCATTGCTCTAGGGATTATAATATGTATCTCCTGAATGTATCAGAAATATATTGTTTTTGATGGATTTTTTTAATTGAATATGGAATTTCAAGCTGACAGGGTTTTTTTTTCTTTCAGCATTTTAAAGATGCTGTTCAATGGTTTCCTGATATCCATTGTTTCTCGTTAGGAGTCAGCCATCATTCTTATCGTTGTTCCTGTGTATGTGATATTCTTTTTTATGTGACTGCTTTAAACATTTTCTGGCTTTGGATTTCAGCAGTTTCTTATACGTGTGATTTTCTTTGAATTTGCCTAACTTGGGCTTTGCTGAGCTTCTTGGATCTGTAGGTTGAAGTTTTCTACCAAATTTGGGAAATTTTTCACCATTATTTTTAAAAATATCTTTTCTGCCCCATGTTCTTTCTCTTTTTATTCTGAGAATCAAATTTCACCTATGTTAGAAACACTTGCTACTTACTACAGCAACCTTATGTTGCTAAGGTTACTAACCTTATGTTACTAAGGTTCTGTTTATTGTTTTCTCTGTGCAGTTTGCATAATTTCTATTGATCTGTCTTCAGTCACTGTCACATTTTTCTGTAGTGTCCAGTCTACTGTTAAGCCCATTCAGGGAATTTAGGTTGTTTTTATCTGCTTGTGTATTTTTTGTTTCTATTTTTTCTTTTGCCATCTGAGATCTTTTCTTGTGACTTGTTTCTATTAAGCTTTATTGAGGTATAATTAACAAGTAAAATTGTAAGATTTTTAAGGGTACAACGTTATGATTTGATACACATATGCATTGTGAAAGGATTCTGCCCATTAAGTTAATTAACACATCCATCACCTCACATATTTACCCCTTTTTTTGTGAAAAGTTTTAAGTACTACTCTCTTGGCAAATTTCAATTATAAAATACAGTGTTATCAACTGTAGTCACTATGTTATACATTAGATCCTCAGACTTTTTTCATTTTATAACTGAAAGTTCATACCGTTTTACCAACCTCTGCCTATTTCTCCACCCCTAGTCCCTGGTAACCACCCTTCTACTTTCCATTTCTATGAGTTTGACTTTTTTTTTCTTTTTTATATTCTACATATAAGTGATACCAAGCAGTATTTGTCTTTCTCTGGCTTATTTCACTTTAAATAATGCCGTCCAGGTTTATGCATGTTATTGCAAATGATAGAATTTCCTTCTTTATGAAATAGGTTGAATAATATTACATTGTGTGTGTATATATATGTATGTCACATTTTCTTGATTCATCTGTTGACAGACACTTAGTTTGTTTCCATACCTTGGCTGTTATTAATAATGCTTCAGTGAACACAGGAGTGTAGACATTTCTTTGAGATAATGGTTTTGTTTCCTTTGGATATCTGCCCAGCAGTGAGATTGCTGAATCATTTAATAATTTTATTTTTAATTTCTTAAGGACCCTCCACACTATTTTCCATAATGGCTATACCACTTTACATTCCCACAACAGTGTACAAAGGTTCCCTTTTCTCCACATCCTCTCCAGCACTTATCTCTTGTTTTTTTGATAATACTATCCTAACAGGTATGAGGTAATATCCCATGGTGGTTTTGATTTGCATTCCTCTGATGATTAGTGATATTGTGCATCTTTTCATGTACCTGTTGGCCATTTGTATATTGGAAAAATGTCGATTTAGATCCTTTGCCCATTTTTGAATTGGGATATTGTGGGGTTTTTTTACTATTGAGTTGTATGAGTTCCTTGTATATTTTGGATATTAACCCCTTATCAGATATGTGGCTTGGAAATATTTTTTCCCATTCCTTATGTTGCCTTTTCATTTTGTTGCAGGTTTCCTTTGCTGAGCAGAAGCTTTTTAGTTTGATGTAGTCTTACTTGTTTATTTTTACTTATGTTGCCTTTGTTTTTGCTGTCAAATCCAAAAAATCATTCTTAAGGACAATGTCAAGGAGTTATCCTCCATGTTTCCTACTAGGAGTTGTACTGTTTCAGATCTTACTCTTCAGTCTTTAATCCATTTTGAGTTTATTTTTGTGTATGGTGTAAGATAGAGGTCCAATTTCATTCATTTGCATGTGGCAGTCCAGTTTTCCCAACTCCATTTATTGAAGAGACTATCCTTTCCCCATGGTATATTTTTGGCTCCTTTGTTGAAAATTAATTGACCATATATGGATGGGTTTATTTCTGGGCTTTCTGTTCCATTGATCTAAGTGTCCATTACTATGCCAATACCATAATGTTTTGATTATTATAGCTTTGGAATATAGTTTTAAACTAGGAAGTCTGATGCCTGAAGCTTTGTTCTTCTTTCTCAAGATTACATTGGCTATTTGGGATCTTTGTGGTTCCATAAAAATTCTAGGATTGTTTTTTGTATTTCTGTGAAAATGCCACTGGAAATTCTATAGAGATTGCAATGAATCTGTAGATTGTTTTGGGTAGTATAGATATTTATCAATATTAATTCTTCCTATCCATGATCATGGAATATCTTTCTCTTTATTTTGTATCTTCTTCAATTTCTTTCATCAATGTCTTATAATTTTCAATGTATAGATCTTTCACCTTTTTGGTTAAATTTATTCCTAAGTACATACTTTACTATTTTTGATGCAATTGTAAAAGGGATTGTTTTCTTAAATTTTCTTTTTCATAGTTTGTTGTCAGTGTATAGAAACACAATTGATTTTTGTATATAGATTTTGTATTCTGCAACTTTACTGAATTTGTTTATTAGTTCTAACAGTTTGTTTGAGTGGAGTCTTAGGGTTTCTATTGATCATGGTGTATGATAGAATTGCACTTGGTCATGTTGTATGATCCTTTAAGGTACTGCTGAATTAGGTTTTCCAATATTTTGTTGTGTATTTTTGCATCTGTGTTCATCAGGGATATTGGCATGTAATTTTCATTTCCTGCAGTGTCCTTATCTGGCTTTGGTATCACAGTAATGCTGGGCTTGAAAAATGAGTTTCGTAGTATTCCCTCCTCTTTTAATTTTTTGAAGAGTTTGAGAAGGGTTGTTATTAATTCTTCATGTTTGGGAGGAGTTACCAGTGAAGCAATCTGGTCCTGGACTTTTGTTTGTTGGGACGTTTTTGGTTATTGATTCGATCTCCTTACTAGTAATTGGTCTGTTCACATTTTCTTTTTCTTCCTGATTCAGTCTTGGTAGGTTGTATGTTCTAGGAATTTATCCATTTCTTCTAGGTTGTCCAGTTTGTTGGTTTATAATTGTTCATAGCAGTCTCTTATGATCCTTTGTATTTCTGTGATATCAGTTATAATGTTTCCTCTTTAGTTTATAACTTTATTAATTTGAGTCCTCTCTTTTTTCTTGGTAAGTCTAGCTAAAGGTTTGTCTATTTTGTTTATTTTTTCAAAAAAATCAGCTGTTAGTTTCATTGATCATTTCTATTGTCTTTTTAGTCTCTATTTATTTATTTCCACTCTGATCTTTGTTATGTCCTTCTTTTTATAGTTCCTTGAGGTGTAAAGTTAGGTTGTTTTCTGAGATCTTTTTTCTTAATGTAGGCATTTATTATTTGCTTCCCTCTTAGAACTGTTTTTGCTGTATCCCATAAGTTTTGATACGTAGTGTTTCCATTTTCATTTGTTTCAGGATATTTTTTGACTTTCCGTTTGATTTCCTTTTTGACACATTGGTTGCTTGGTGCATGTTGTTTAATCTCCACATATTTGTGAATTTTCCATTTTTCTTCTTGCAATTGATTTCTAGTTTCACACTATTATGGTTGGAAAAAATGCTTGATATAATTTCAGTTTTCTTAAATTTGCTAAGACTTGTTTTGTGGCCTGACATATGATCTGTCATGGAGAATGTTCCATATGTGCTCGAGAAGAATGTATTTTGCTGCTATTGGATGGAATGTTCTGTAAATGTCTGTTAGATCTGATTTAAAGTGTAGTTTAAGTCCAGTGTTTCCATGTTGATTTTCTGTCTGAATGATCTATCCATTGTTGCAAGTGGGGTACTGAAGTCCACCACTATTATTGTATTGCTGTATATTTCTCCTTTTAGATCTGTTAATAGTTTCATTTTGTATTTAGGTATTCCAATATTGGTGCATAAATATTTATAATTATTATATTCTCTTAATAAGTTGACCCCTTATCATTATATAATAATCTTATTTATCTCTTATTACAGAGACAAATTTTTGTTTGTGGCTTAATGTTTAGTTTGTCTGATTTAAGTATAGCTACCCCTGCTGGGTTTTAGTTTCTATTTGCAGGGAATATCTTTTTCTATCTCTTTCTGTTCTCTTTTTGTCTATGTGTGTTCTTAGAGCTGAAATTAGTCTCTTTTAGGCAGCATATAGATGGGTTTTGTTTTTATATCCATTCAGCTGCTCTCTGTCTTTTGATTGTAGAATTTAGTCCATTTACATTAAAGTACTTATTGATAGGTATGGACTTACTATTGCCATTTTATTAAATATTTTCTGGTTGTTTTGTAATTACTTTGTTCCTTTATTCTGCTCTTACTCTCTTCCTTTGTGATTTTCTGTAGGGATATGCTTGATTCTTGCTGTTTATCTGTTGTGTATCCACTGTAAATTTTTGCTTTGTGATTACCATGAGGCTTACCTAAAACATCTTGTATTTATAATAGCTATTGTAGTTATAGTCATTTTTATTACTTTTGTATTTTAACCTTCGTACTACAGCTATAAGTGATTTACCCACTATCATTATAACATTAGAGTGTTCTGATATTAACTATATATTTACTTTTACCAGTAAGTTTTATACTTTCATATTTTTTGTTACTAATAACATCTTTTAGTTTCAGCTTGAAGAATGCCCTTTGACATTTCTTGTAAGGCTAGTCTAGTGGTGATTTACTCCTTCAGCTTTTGTCTGTCTGAAAAACTCTTTATCTCTCCTTCAATTCTGCAGGACATCTTTGCTGGTTAGAGTATTCTTGGTTGTCAATTTTTTCTTTCAGGACTTTGAATATATCATCACATTCCCTTTTGGCATGCAAGGTTTCTGCTGAAAAATCTGCTTACAGTTATGGAGGTTCCCTTGTATGTAACAAGTGACTTTTCTCTTTGTGCTTTTAAGATTCTGTCTTTGACATTTGACAATTTAATTATAATGTGTCTTGGTGTAGGTCTCTTTAGATTAATCTTATTCAGAACTCTCTGGGCTTCCTGGATGTGGATGTCTGTTTTATTCAGGTTAGGAAAGTTTTCGACTATTATTTCTTTGAGTAAGCTTTCTTCCCATTTCTCTCTCTGTTCTCCTTCTTGGACCACTATAATGTGTATATTCATCCACTTTTGGTGTCCCATAAGTCCCTTAAACTATCTTCACTTTTTTTCATTATTTTTTAGTTTTGCTGCTTCTATTGGATAAATTTCACTGCCCTGTCCTTGAGTTTGCTGATCCTTTCTTCTGCTGGATCTAGTTTGCTATTGAACCCCTCTATTGAATTTTTCAGTTCGTTTATTGTATTATTCAACTCTGTGATTTCTCTTTGGTACTTTTAAAATATTTTGTATCTCTTTGTTGAAATTCTCATGTTGTTCCTGCATTGTTCTCTTGACCTGGTGAGCATCTTTATGACTGTTATTTTGAACTCTCTGTCAGGTAGATCATTTATGTGTCTCATTAAGATCTGTTTCTCTAGATTTATCTTGTTTTTTTGTTTGGAACATATTCCTTAGTGTCTTCATTTTCCTTGACTCTATGTGTTGGTTTCTATACATTAGATAAAATAGCCACCTCTCCCAATCTCGACAGAGTGGTCTCATTTAGGAGATCAAGCTCATCAATCAGCCTATCCTGGCATCTTAGTTGTCACTCAAACCTTTGGAATTGTCTAAGCTGCTTTCCTTGTTCTTAGTGGCTCCCAGTAGTTGAGGATGTGCCAAGATATGTTGGTATTCCAAATGGGAGGATCACATTCAGCACCTAAATGCAGGCTGATTGGAAGCCAGACCCTCTGGCAGCAGCTGGGAAAGTATGTGCTTAAGCCCCTTCCATTGAGAAACTGGGAGATGGGTATTTTTGTCTGTTCCCTCTGTGCTGGGCCCAGGTGTATAGGCACAGGGAGGTGCTCCTGCACCTATTAAGAACTGCTTGCTTGATTCCTACCGTCCTGTGGGATTCATGAATGGAAGCCCCAGTGGATATCAGAGCTATGCAATCCAGGGATCTGTTCTTTGGGCTGCAACTGCAAAAGTCAGGATACAGATGTTTGTACAATTTCCTTCCAGGGAGATACTGGCTACTTGGAGCAGGCTACAGGGAGATGGAAGGAAAGGTGTCTGCCAGCTTCCTTGGTCCCTGGGGAGGATTGTAGCCAGCCTCTAGATACATTAGAATTAGAAGGCTGACCTTCAGGTAGCAGCATTTAAAGTATGCAGATGGACTTGTTTCAGGGAAAGACTGGTAGGTGGGCATTTTTGCCTGCTCCCTGTGCACTGAATCCTGGGGTGATAGCCAGTTAAGAACTTTGTTTGTTATAGTCCTGTGGGACTTGTGAATGGAAATCGCTTTGGCTGTCATAGCCAGGTGATCCAGTGACCTGTCTCTCAGGTGGTAGCACAAAAGGTGGGGTGTAGGTGTGTATACAAGCTCCCTCCAGGGAGATACCAGTGACCTGGAGTTGGGTACAGGGAGATGGCAGTTGAGGTGTCCATTGGTTTCCCCATTCTCTGGGGAGGATTGCAGCCAGCACCTAGATGTGTGCTAAATTAGAACTCTGACCCTCAAGTGGCAGCTTTCAAATGGATCCATTGCATGGAAAGACTAGGAATTTTGCCTGCTCTCTTTGTGGTGAGCCCTGGGGTGATAGCTGCAGCAAGTGCTTGTGTGCCCATTAACAACTGTTCCTTTGTTTGCTATAGTCTTGTGGATTTCATGGATGCAACTTTCCTTGGCTTTCAGAACTAGATGATTTGAGGGCCTCCCCCTTGCATGAGAGTCTTAAAAGTTGGGGTGCTACATGTAGGGTCCAAACTCTTTGCTCCTCAGTAAGAGGCTGGGAGTTGGAAATTGCCTCCCAAGTGCATGGCGCTGTGCTAGGCATGGGGTTTATGGTGAGAGTTTATCTCAGCCTTTCTTACCCATTTTGATGTGGTATTTTATCATTCACTTGAAGCGTAGGAGTTGCTCAGCTAGTTTCTGGATTTCTTTCAGAGGTACTTGTCCATTTGGGGCTTACCTTCAGTGTGTCCATGGGAAAAGGGGAGTTCAGGAGTCTCCTATGTTGGCATTTTGGTCGACCTCCTGTTAAGTTTCCATTTCTTTCCTGAGATTCTCTATCTGTGCATTCATTATATTCATATTTCCCTTTAATTTCTTGAAAATGTTAGACCTGTTTAAAGTCCATGTATGTAAATTCCAATAGCTGTGTCATCTCATGATCTGTTTCTATTGACTCCCTTTTTCTCTAGATTATGGGTCACATTTTTCTGTTTTTCCTTATATCTGTTGATTTTTTAACATGTGATAGACTCTGAATCTTTAGTTGTAGTGAGTATTACATTGTTTTTCTTTAAAAGGTGTTAAGCTTGTTCTGGTAGGTAGTTAAATTAGTAATGGATCCTCTCAATCCTGTTAGGCATGGTTTTATGCTTGATTGTGATGGGCCTATTTTGGTTTTGTCCTTAGTCCTAGGACATGGTCCTTACTGTGAGATATGACACTTACTCCTGAACCATAGCCCCTCTGGGGTTGTATGTGTATGACCAAAGCACTCAGTGAAATATCTCCACTCTGCTGGGGCTTGAATTCCACTGTCTCCCGGAACTGTGCAACCTCTGATATCTTCGTTA
Source organism: Equus quagga (assembly GCF_021613505.1). Classification (NCBI taxonomy): domain Eukaryota; kingdom Metazoa; phylum Chordata; class Mammalia; order Perissodactyla; family Equidae; genus Equus; species Equus quagga. The sequence continues at coordinate 5,903,583 of NC_060279.1, read as the reverse complement.
CTCACAGCAGCTATTCTCTGCTAGATCTTCCAGAGCTTTACTCTGTGCATGCACAGCCCAGTCCTTGCCAAGCTGCAAGGGAAACCACCACACAGCCTTCTGGATTCTCCTCCTGCATAGCTCTTTTCTTTTTAGTATGCTGCCCTGCAAATCCAGCTGTCCCAGCAACCCCAAACTCCTCTCTCTTTTCATCAGCTCGGGGAGACTTTTAACTGCTCCATGCTAAGGCTCCACTTTCCTACATTGTGGTCAGGAAGATGCCAGTAAATTGAGAGCCAGGGCAAACCTGGAGTGAATATAATGTATTTTTCTTTCAGCAAATCACATCTGCCACGTATGTTTTGTCTATTTTATAGTTGACTAGAGCAGGAGGGTAAGTCTGATACCAATGACTCCATCATGGCTAGATGCTGAAGTCTTTTATTTATCTACTTATTTTTATAATAAGAGAGTTTAGCCCATTAGTAATTATTTCTGTAATTTATATTTTATCTTTAAAATTCTTTGTTTTTTTATATTTCCTTTAATTTCTTTCTATTTTGGTTTCCCCTACTATAGATAGTTATTTCCTGTTACCTTATGTAGTGATTTCATTGATAGTCTTTTAAATTCTACTTCAATTTACATTAAACTTTAAAAACATGTATTCTTAAACCTTTATTAAATTAAATGTAATAGAAATGGAGATTCTGATCCTCCCTTGAGGAAGATAAGGGTCTTGGGATTTATGTGCCCTTTTCCTCCCTGTTTTTGTTAATCTAAGGTTATCATGCTCATCATTTAAATTAAAACTTCAAAAAATAATGTAACCTTGCAAGCAACATTTAGAAAAGATTCAGTATATTTTTGAATGGATAATGAAACATATAGTTCAAAAGTCAAAAGTTACAAAGAATTTTTTCTCGCACCCACTTTCCCTGCCTATAAATTCTCCTTTTCCAGTGATAACCAGTGTTACAAGTTTTTTGTGCTTTCTCCCAAGAATATTTTCTAAGTATATATAAGCATGTATGTATATAGAATCATACCCTATACATTGATTTGCTCTTCCTTGACATTTCATTGAATATACCCTAGAGATCATTCCATATTGGTGTGTAGATGGAGCATTCTAATAATTTCATAGTTTTCTATTGCATGGATAGATCATAATTTATTTGATCATTCCCTTTTTGATTACCTTTGAAATGTTTCTAATCTTTTGATATTACAATGTTGTAATAATTATCCTTTGTATATGTTAATTTGAAAATCTAAGTGTTTAAATAGAGGATGCATTTGAGGAGGTAGAAGTGCTCAGTATTCCTTTTTTTTTAAAGATTTTATTATTTCCTTTTTCTCCCCAAAGCCCCCCGGTACATAGTTGTATATTCTTCGTTGTGGGTTCTTCTAGTTGTGGTATGTGGGACGCTGCCTCAGCGTGGTCTGATGAGCAGTGCCATGTCTGCGCCCAGGATTCGAACCAACGAAACACTGGGCCGCCTGCAGCAGAGCGCGCGAACTTAACCACTCAGCCACGGGGCCAGCCCTCAGTATTCCTTTTTAAAATTTTGGCAGATATTGCCAAATTGCTTCCCATAGATGAGTGACTTTATACTCTCATAAACAGTATATGAGAGTGTCTCCATCCCTGGACCCTAATTAAGAAGTGTGCTTTCAAGTGTTTTTATCTTAACCAATCTGATAGGTAGGAAATGTTTGATTGTTGTGTTATTATCAGTGAGATTGAACATCTATGAGCTGTTTGAGTTTTCTTTTCATATAAAAATCCTCTGTCAACTTTTCCGTTAGCAATATTGGTCCTTTCTTTTTTATATATGGGAACTGTTTATAAATTATGCATCAGTTCTTTGAAAAATTCACTGCATACTTTTTTCCTTTTGTTTTTTATTTCACTTCTTTGTAATGCAGAAATGTTTGCTTTTTATATGGTTGGGTTTATAAAACCATGAAAAGAAATCCTGAAAAAATTAAAAAACAGTCATTTAAAGCACGACATAAAACTGTACGTTCAATCTGTGAGCAAATTCTGTCAGTTCTATGTTCAAAGCATATCCTGAGTCCCACCACCCTAATCCAAACCACTGTTATTTGTTGTCTGAACTGTTGCAAAAGCCTAACAACTGGTCTCCCTTCTTCCAGCTTGCCTTCCCCATCCCAGTCTATTTTCCATATAGCAGTCGGAGTGATCCTTCTAAAATGTAGAATGGATTGTGTCACTTATGCTCAGAAACCTCCAATGGCTTCTCATCTCAGAATAAAATCCATAATTCCTACTATAGGTTACAAGGTTGTACATTATCTGATCCCTGTTCCTTCTCCGACTTCATCTCCTACCACTCTCCAGCCACTTTGCTACAGCTTCCCTTTGACTTCTTTGATATTTACTGAACACGCCATTCACAATCCCTTCTCAGATCCTTGCTCTTACTGTGACTACAGCTTGAAATACTCTTTCTCCTGATATCCCAGAACTTGCTCCCTCACTTTCTATGTAAATGCCATCCCTTCTCTCCACCTTTCCCTTTATTTACTCTCTCTCTTTACCATACTTTTCTTTAGAATCTGACAAATCAATCAATCCATCAATCATCTATTTTCATCTCCTCATCAGGAACAACACTGCCCAATACAACTTTCTGTGATGATGGAAATGTTCTAAATCTGCATCCCCCAATAAAGTAACCACTAGCTACAATGTGACTATTAATAACTTGAAATATAGCTAATGTGACTGAGGTACTGAATTTTAAGTTTCATTTAAGTAGCCACATGTGAATAGTGGCTACTGTATTGTACAGTGCATGCACAGAATGTATGAGAGAGGGAACCTTGTTTTTTTTCCATTGATGCAATCCAGTAGCTATGTACCTGTAGATACTCTACGTATTAGATACTCTGTAAATATCTGTTGAATGAATAAATGAACAGAGATACCCATCAGTCATGTTTATTCTTGAATCCTTAACTCTTTTGATCTATAATTCCAGATTGAACACTTTTAGTCATCTCAGTCATTCCCAGACTTCCGGGTATTCAGCCATAATCCGTTAGGCCCATGGGCCCTCTTTGCACAGTTCAGTGTTGTACAGCAAAGACCCTAAGTTCCATACATTTTGTAAATTAGACTGGAGCACACTTGGCAATATGAGTTGCAGATAAGGGAAAATGCAAGATATAGGAGACGTCTTCATCACAGAGCTCATACAGTCACACGTCGCTTAATGACGGGGATATGTTCTGAGAAATGTGTCATTGGGTGATTTCCTCATTGCGCATCCATCATAGAGTGTACTTATACAAACCTGGGTGGTATAGCCTACTACACACCTAGGCTTAAATGGTCCTAATCTTATAGGATCACTGTCATATATTTGGTCCGTCACTGACCAAAAAGTCATTGTGACGCATGACTGTATTTGTAGAAGGTATTAAATGAGTGCTTCCTTTCCTTTTGCATTCTAGCCAGGCATCCATATAATGTCATACTTTTCCTAAGGCTAAAGAGTCCCAAATCTGTCCCTTTGCTCTCTTTATTCTCCCAAATAAGAGCTCTTTCAGCTTTTGAAAATTCCCTGAAGATGATATCCATCATGAAGTTTGAGGAACCCATGATAAGTTACTCCCACTAGCTTCTTCTTATGACAAAATCCACATGCTGTTATCCTTATGAGAAAATTCTTATGGCTGGAAATCCTTATGGCCACCCTGCATAATAGTAATTATAGTTTTGGAGATGGGTTGGGCAGTTAGATGCTCTAAAAACTTAAAAACTAAGATAGAATTTAAAAGAAAAGATGAATGACATGTGTTGGATCATTGACCTTCAAATTGTATTCCATGGAGCTCCTTCAGGAATTGCTACAAAGACCTCAACTCCACTCACACTGTCTATTTCCAGCCTTTCTTCAACCCTGTTTTATGTGTGTATGCCAGTGTAAAATTATTTTCTTTGTCAAAGAGCACAACTTTGAAAAGCTTGCAAATTACTCTTAGACTTTCTTCATTTATTGATTACCCAAATAAGACTTTTGAAAGAAGCCAGATGACAATGAGTTCAATGTTGAATTTTCTGACAGAAGGGTAATCAGTGTTGCTGATTCAAAGGTGATGTACTGGGTTTTGATACTAGGAGTACAGGTAATGAGGTTGGTATTATCATGAAAAATTGATGAGTGGGACATGTATTCTTGTAGGATCCTATAGGCAGGGCCGCAAAAGGTAGTTTTGGTTTATTTAAAGTAAGCAAAGCTTGTTTTTATAATTAGCAGGAAAACAGAGATCCACAACAAGCTTTTCAATTATGGCTTAAAAAAAAGCACGAAGAGCAGCTGAAAGAAAGAAAGACTGAAGAGCTACGAAAGCAGGAGGAGTGCTTATTCTTCCTTAAAGGAACAGAAGGCCGGGAAAGGGCCTTTAAACTGTAAGTCAAAGGCTGGACATGTTTTCCCCCTTCCTGAAGGTCATTTTAGGAAGTTAAATAATCAGTAAAGCTTGAAAAGAAACACCCCAAATATTTTCTCTCTTACATCACATACCTATTCAACTGTAAATCCACACTTTAAAAGTGTGAGAAAATTAACTCTATACTTTGCATATTGATAACATTCTTTCTCCAAGATATTTTTCAATGTTAAATTATTTCTTATGGCACCAGTGTGATAGCCTTTGATAGCCTATCCAATGGGAGCAGTAAATGTACAGTGTGGAGGGGGAAAATGTCACATTTTCATCACCCAGAAATCATTACTGTTAGCACCCTACTGCATACTTTCTAGATATTTCTCTGTATATATACTTACAATTTTAAAATATAAATCGAGATCATACTGTATATACTGTTCTGAAATCTGCTTATTTTCATTAATGATCTCATCTAAAACCCAGCTCATAGCCATTTTTTTTTCCCAGTTGACCCCTAAATGACTACAGTTAATTTGCTTAAACTAGTATCCAATTCAGGACCACACAACATTGGGTTATGATGTTTCTTAAGTCTCTTTTATTCTAATACAGGTATCTAGTTTTTTAGGTTATTTCTGGAAAAAAATACACACACACACACACACACACACACACACACACAGCATACATACATACCAGATATGTGTATAACAGTTGTTTTTGATGTTATTTTATTTAAGCAAGCTTTTTAAAAATTTTTTAATTGCAGTAACATTGGATTATAACATTATATAGCTTTCAGATGTACATCATAATATATTCTGAATTCTGTGTAGATTACATCATGTTCACCACCCAAAAACTAATTATAGTCCACCCCCTCACATGTGAGCCTAATCATCCCTTTTGCCCTCCCCACCCCGCCAGGGTAACCACCAATCCATTCTCCATTGCTATGTGTTTGATTGTCATTGTTTTTATCTTCTACCTATGAGTGAGATCATATGATATTTGACTTTCTCCCTCTGACTTATTTCACTCAGCTTAATACCCTCAAGGTCCATCCATGTTGTCACAAATGGCCAGATTTCATCATTTCTTATTAAGCAAGCTTTGTAGACTTAAATTTTTAGAATGTGGAGTCTTCCTTCACCCTTCTTGAAGTTTTTTATGCTTAGGCTTATTTTTCCATTTTAAGGAAGGACTATTTTATGTACTGAAAAGCAAGAGCTCTATAATTTCCCTACCAAGTAAAGCAAGGCAACATTTCTGCATGCTGGTATTCCTTTTCTTTTTTTTCGCTGAGGAAGATTAGCCCTGAGCTATCTGTTGCCAATCTTCCTCTTTTTTTGCTTGAGGAAGATTAGCCGAGCTAACATCTGTGCCTATATTCTTCCATTTTATATGTGCATCACTGCCACAGCATGGCTGACGGGTGGTGTAGATCTGTACCTCGGATCTGAACCCATGAACCCAGGTCACCAAAGCAGAGCATGCTGAAGTTAACCACTGTGCCATGGGGCTGGCCACCTGCATGCTGGTCTTCTTCATCTGTAATCTGGTTAAGTAATGTTTTAGAATACAGCTAGTTGCAAAAAAAAAAAAAAGTTATTTGGAATCTATCAAATACTTATTTTCTTAGAAAACCACATTTTAAAAAAAGGATGGGTTCTATATCACATATAAAATATAAAATCGTGTTTATTACTAAAAAAAACAATTATGTTGGCAGTTTCATTATAAGACAAACTTAATTTTAAACGCTTGATACCATCTAACTGCTTTCTTGTGTAAGCCTAGGGTGTAAGCCTGAAATTTTTCAGTTGATACTTTAATAATTTGTGTTGTGACTACAGCATTTCAAAGTAAAGAAATTTAACTTCCTTTAATTGTCTATAGTAATAACGTTATAGCATCAAGAGCATATTCAGGTTGATACTCACCAGATTGATCATGTCTCTTTCTACAGATGGCTAAGAAGGAAACAGATAGAAAAACTAGCAGAGCAAGAAGTTGCCAAAGAAAGAACTAGACAGCTCCGACTAGAAGCAAAGCGTTCTAAGCAGTTACAGTACAACCTATATGATATGCCAGAAGGCAAATCTTTTCGTTTTACTGATCATTACAACTGAAAGTATCTATTAAATACTTCATTTGGAAGCTGCTATCCTCAAAATTTTGGATATCATTTCTTATGGCCTGTGTGCTGTGGTCGTACTCTAAATTATGGAAATGGTACGTATCTTTTGGGATGTTGACAGTGATTTTTTTTTTTATAATACTAGAACAAAATAAATTTCTTCTCTCACAGAGTTGTAATGTGTTATACATCTCTTAGTCCATGAAACTAATTGAACAACAAATGAACTGTACATTCCTTTACTTCTAGATTATCTTAACATTTCTAGCTGGAAAGAACACAAGAAAGGATCAGAGCTCCATTCTTAGTTCCTATTATCATTAAAAAATTACAATAGAACATTTCCTAAGGCAGGAGTGACCTCTTAAGCCTGGTTCAAAGCCTTATACAAAATCCTATTTCTGTCAATTTTTGATTTGAATAGTTGTGGCAAGCTAAGCAATAGGGAAGGCCTGCTTCCATGTTTGTTTTTTTAAAAAAACAATGATAGTAACAGTTATGCACAATACTATTTTAGATATCTTACAAAATTAGCCAATTCTTATTGAGAGTTTATAATGTGCCTGGTATTGTTGTAAATGCTTTATATAAATAATTTGATGTAATGCTTATAACAACCTTATTAGGCTGGTTTTGCAGATGAGGAAACAAAGGAATAGAGGTGAGTGGTTCACTCACAGACTCAGATCTGTATGATTGCAAAATCCTTTCTCTTAGTTATATTATAAAGCTTACAGACCTTGGTAGACATTTTTGAAATATTTAAGACTATACAAGAATCCGATGTGTGGAGGAACAGTACCCTTGATCCATGTAAGAGCATTCAAGGGGTGGAGGACAAAGGTACACATACAAGAGTGATGGAGAGTGGGAAATCACTATAGGAATTCTATTAAAACTTCAGAAGACAAGGTTCTTATCAACTGCGTATTTGTACCTTAATCATTTGACCCTAAATTAGAAAACACAGAACTATTCAATCCTGTCTCAACTTCTTACAGTACTTTGAGCATTAATATCAGGCAATTTAACATTTCATTGTAACTAGTCTTGTGTTGTTTAAAGTTATCCTTAAGGAGAAGAACCAACTTGACATTTAAATATTCCATAACATTTTTATGAAAAGGTTTGGAATTTTGTTATGGATTGCAGTGAATCTCTAGATTGCATTGGGTAGTATTGCCATCTGAATAATATTATCTTCCAATCCATAAACATAGAATGTCTTTTCACTTAATGCAGTATGATTTTTAGTTTTCAGTGTACAAGTCTTTTACCTCCTTGGTTAAATTTATTCATAAATATATTATTCTTTTGGATTCTATTGCAAATGGACATTTTTTTTTTAGTTTCCTTTTTGGGTTGTGTACTCAAAACACAAACACAAATGACTTTTGTGCATTAATATGGTACCCTGCAACTTTGTTGAATTTATTAGTACTAGTAGATTTTTTTGTGAGTTCTTTGGAATTTTCTATATATAGGATAATATCATCTGCAAATAGAGTTTTACTTCTTCCTTTCTTTTTCTTGACTGATTACTCTGGCTAAAACTTCCAGTATAATGTGGAATAGTAGTGGTGAAAGTAGGCATCCTCATCTTGTTCTTATCTTAGGAGGAAAGCCTTTAGTCTTTCACCGGTGAGGAGGACGTTAGCTCTAGGTTTTCTAGAAATACCCTTTATGAAGCTGAGGAAGTTCTCTTCTTACTCATCTATTCTACTTATTCATATTCTTCTATTTTTCTGAGTGTTTTTATCATGAGAGGGTGTTGGAGCTTACTGAATGTTCTTTCTGCATCTAGCGAAACAATCGTGGTTTTTCTCCTTTGTTCTAGTAATGTGGTCTATTCCATTGTTCATTTTCTTAGGTTGAACCACCCTTGCCCTCCTGAGATAAATACCATTTGGTCATGGTGTGTAACCATTTTACTGTGCTATTGCATTCTATTTGCCAGTATTTTGCTGAGAATTTTTCATCTATATTTGTAAGAGATAATGGTCTGTAGTACTTTTTTCTTGTGGAGTCTTTGTGTGGCTTTGCTATCAGGGCAATCTTGGCCTCATAGAATGAGTTAGGAAGTGTTCCCTGTTCCCTTCTTTTATTTTTTTGGGAAGAGATTGAGAAGGATTGGTATTAATTCTCTCAATACTCGGTAGAATTCACCAGAGAAACTATCTGGACCTGGACTTTTGTTGGGAGTTTTTGTTTTTTGATAAACTTTATTTTTTAGGGCAGTTTTAGGTTCACAGCAAAATTGAGCACAAAGTACAGAGTTCCCATATAGCTCCTGTTGCCCCACCTCCTCAGAATCTCCTCCACTATCAACATCCAGTCAGTGAACCTACACTGACACATCACTACCCAACACTGATGGCTTACATTTGGATTTGCTCTTGGTCTCGGGAGGTTTTTGATTACGGACTTAATCTCTATTTGTTATAGGCCTGTTCACGTATTCTATTTCTTCTTGAGTCAGTTCTGATAATTTGTGTATTTCCAGGAATTTAGCCATATCATCTAAGTTAATTTGTTGGTGTACAACTGTTCCTTTATTATTTATATGAGGTTGGTAATAATGTCCTCACTTTCATTTCTGATTTTAGTTATTTACATTTTTTTTTTCTTAGTCAGTCTGGCTACAGGTTTGTCAATTTTGTGAATCTTTTCGAAGAACCAACTTTTGGTTTCCTTGATCCTCTATTTTTCTAGTCTCTGTTTTGTTTCTCTCCACTCTGATTTCAATTTCCTTCCTTCTGCAGGTTGTGGGTTTAGTTTGCTCTTCTTTTTCTATTCCATAAAGTGTAATGTTAGGTTCTTGATTTGAGATTTTTTTTAGCTGTTATCTTTATTATTATTGATACTCTTAAACCAATTGCTGTAGAAGTGTGCCTCTAGTTTCTGGTTACAAGAGTGTATGTACAATTTTTTTTTTAAAGTTGTGGTAAAATATATGTAAGATAAAATTGGCCATTGTTTAAATGTAAATTCAGTGGCATTAAGTACATATTGTTGTACAACCATCACCACTTTTCATCTCCAGAATTTTTCATCATCCCAAACTGAAACACTTTACCTATTAAAAACTCCCCGTTCTGCATTCCTTTAACTCCTGGTACCCACTATTCTACTTCCTGTCTCTATGAAGTTGATTATTTCCGGTACCTCATATAAGTGGAGTCATAAACTACTTGTCCTTTCTGACTTATTTCATTTAGTGTAATATTTTAAAGGTTCATCTATGCTGCAGCATGTATCAGTTTTTCACTCTTTTTAAGACTGAATATTTCATTGCATGTATATACCACATTTTGCTTATCTGTTCATCCACCAAAGGATGACTGTGTTACTTCAGCCTTCTGGCTACTGTGATAATGCTGCTGCGAACATTGGTATAGACATATCTATCTGAGTCCTTACTTTCAATTCTTTCGAGTGTCTACCTACAAGTGGAATTGCTGGATCATATGGTAATTGTATGTTTAATTTTTTGAGGAACTCTCATACTGTCTTCAATAGTGGCTGCACCATTTGACATTCTCACCAGCAATGCACAAGTGTTCCAATTTCTCTACATTGTTGCCAACACTTGTTATTTTGCTTTTTTGATAATAGCCATCCTAATAGGTATGAGGTGATCTCAATTTGCATTTCCCTAATGATTAGTGATGTTGAGCATCTTTTGATTGGCCATCTTTTGATGGCTTATTGGCCATCTGTATCTTTTTGGAGAAATGTCTATTCTTGTCCTTTGCTCATTTTGAAATTGGGTTGTTTGTTTCTTGGTTGTTGATTTGTGGTTCTTTATTTGTTCTGGACACTAGATTCTTATTAGATATATGATTTGCAAATATTTTCTCCCATTCTGTGGGTTACCTTTTCACTCTGTTGATAGTGTCCTTTGCTGTACAGAAGTTTTTAATTTTGATGACGTTGTTTATTTTTGTTCTTGTTGTTGCCTGTACTTCTGGTGTCATATCCAAGAAATCATTGCTAAATCCAATGTCATGAACCTTTTCATCTATGTTTTCTTCTAAGTCTTATACTAAATAAACCTAAAGGAAAGGCTGAAGAATCAACTGTGAATAGAATAAGCTAGAGGAAGACGTGAACTGAAGCATATCATTTTCAGGGGAAAAAATCAATATTCAAAATGAACAAGGTAGAGAAATTTATTGCCACTTGAAACTATAAATATAAATCAGATGAACCAGATTAAAAAAAATCGTTAAGTTGAAATTAAAATATATTGTTATTTGACCAGATTTGTCTTTTAAAGATTTCTCTATTGATAGGCACTTCAGCAACTAATTAGTATAATTAGGTATAAATATTTTGTGGACATTTTTAAAGGCCTATAAAAGAGTGTTTTATGATGGTCCATCATAAATAAACAATATATATTACATAATATAAATTAATTGATGGATTGTACTTTTGAGTTTGCACAATGTTCTAGAAAGATCCTACTTTTTTCACCATATTTTATAAATAGACTGGATATTCCTGTTCTGTTGCATTTGCCAAAATGAGCTCAATAATTAGAATCTGTTTCTTTATATATGTCAAGTTACATCCATTCAAAATATGGAATCCCCTGCATAAAACCAACATGAGAAGATGTTTTGCTGAAACACTTGTTAATGTGGCTGTAAAATATTTTGAATTTTCCTAGCATATAGCATTTATTTTTAAAAGATTATTCCTTTCACCCATAGTATTTCCATAAGCCTCCTTTGTGGCCCCCCAAATTACCCCCCTACCCTGCCCCAGCTATTATTACTTTAGAGTACTAGGTCAGAAAAGCTTTTTTGTAACAGGCCAGATAGTAAATATTTTAGGCCTTGAAGGCCATAAATATTTTAGGCTTTTGCAGGCCCTGCTGCGTCTATTCAACTCTGTTGTTGTAGCGCAAAACAACCAGAGACAATAGTAAATGAATGGGTATGGCTGCGCATGACCCAGAGCCACAGTCTGCCAATCCTTGCTTTATAATGCCAAAATTAAATCTGCTCATATAAAATATATGGCAAGATAAATAATTACTTAGGGCCTAAAAGACAGGTACAGAATCTTTTTCTCTTAGTGTCCTTTAGGAAAAGCATCATGTAATGCCTAGAAAGCATTCTCTATTGTAAAGATATCTACAGTTTCATTCTTTTCTTACCCTGAGATATTTATTAAGAAAGGGTAATCTGGAGTCCAGTACATGAAACATCTTTGGGGATATATATTATTTAAATAGAAAGTGATATTACTTGTAGCATTGTAAGAACCCCAGCTCCCAAATAATAATGACTCTTGGGTAATAAGCAAGTGCTGTAGCATGCCTTCAACACTTGGCATGTTAAAGGACAATAAGTTCTCCCTGGCAGTGATTACAGCAATTGAAAGTTATATTTTCATATCTAGTATAGGGATGAAATCGTCCAATATTTTTCTTTGTAGCAAGTAAGGTGGTTGTTGAGGTCTCAGCAAATGGATTATCAGGTGAGCCTTCTGTACAGGTTACTGGGTCCAAAATGCGTAGAACCTAAGGAAAATAAGAAGTAATGTCAGAAGTATGCAGTAGGGACTGTAAAAGCCGTTTATTGATGTATAATTACTTATAAAGTTTCATTTAATTAATATGTAACTACCATAAAAAACATCTGAATGAATTTGATTAGAAAATGTATCTTTTTTCTCAAAAAGTTCTAAATTTAACAGTGATTTCTAGTTGTTACATTACCTAGTTTACCTATTTTTTAAAAAATGATGAAATAAAGTTCTCTTATGGATATTGATGAAAAACCATGAAAACATAGAAAATAAGGTTATATCAATTCCTTAAGTGATGTCAATTTTTGTCCTTAACCACAAAGCACCCCTGCCTTCCTTTTCCAGTCCTTCATTCAACTGCCTGGAATCAGGATTCTGCTTTTATTCTTCTATTGAAATCTTATTTCAAAGTTTTTGATCACTTACTTGTAAAATAAATTGCTTTTCATTTCTCTTTTTCTCATTTATATGTGATATTTTATGTAACAAGCATGTTCTTGTTTCATGGGTTTCATGGACACCATGCTCTCCCAGTTCTTCTGCTCTGACTTTTCCTATTCTGTCTCCTTTAGTGAGACCCACAACGGGGAACTCTTGGGTTGAAAAACATTCTCCAATTAAGGGCAAGGATAACAAGTCTGGCTCAACGCTCCTGTTTATCATATTCATATTCTCCCCCCCACCACCACAGGTTATAGTATAAAGGAGATAGGCACTGCAATTGGAAAGGAATTGTGAAAAGCAGTGGTTACATAGGCCAAGGGAAGGAAGTATTTCAAGAAAGGAGCAGCAGTCAATTATACCAAATGCTACTGGCAGCAACTGTGTAGTCAGCGACACAATTTTTGAACAAAGAGAACAGAAAAAGAGAAGAGAAAGAATAAAGATGATGAGTTTAGTTTTAGGTACTAATTCATTCAGTGAATAGTTGAGCATCTACTATGTGCAAGGGATTATGCCAGACCTTGAGGAAACATAAGACACAGTCCCTGGCCTTAAGGAGCTTCCAGTTTGGGAGAGAGATGGAGAATCAAACAATTAACACCTGAATATGTTATAATGGATAGATGTATAAAATGCCCTGGAAGCCTGGAGGAAGGAACATCGAAGTTTGCCGGTGAGATTCGGGGGGGGTGATTCTTAAAGGCAGAGAGTTCCTAGGAGGGCAGTGTAGGCAGAATGAAAGTAGGTAGAGAGGCATGAGATACAGTGGCATACCCGTGGAATGAAAAGTGGTTAACAGTGCTGCACTGTGAGGTGCCGGGTGTGGGAAGGAAGGGACGGGACACCTGAACCTTTGAGAAGGGAAGATGGACTAAAGATTAGGAACAATGAAGGAGACTGGTAGCTGTTTGAACAGGAGTACCAAGATGACTGGACTGACTTTCTTCTTTTTTGGAGTAGCAGTTGGAATAACTCTCTGGCAGCAGAGCATGGCCTGGAAGGCAGTAAGCAGCAAGGCAGGGACACTGGTGTGGCGGCTACTGTAACAGTCAAGGCTGCAGGCCAGGTGTCTGAACTGGGGACAGAGGATAAATTAGAAGGAACTGATAGGATTTGTAAAACCATTAGGGAGATGAAGGAAATAAAAATTATAGCTACCATTTATTGAGAAATTACTATATATTGGAATCTGCTATAGGCCTTATATGCATTATTATTTTTAAAGATTGGCACCTGAGCTAACATATGTTGCCAATCTTCTTTTTATTTCTTCTTCCTCTTGTACCCAAAGCCCCCCAGTACATAGTTGTATATTCTGGCTGTAGGTCCCTCTGGTTGTGCTATGTGGGATGCCGCCTCAGCATGGCTTGATGAGCGGGGCCATGTCTGTGGCCAGGATCCGAACTGGCGAAACCCCGGGCCGCTGAAGAGGGGCGCATGAACTTAACCACTCAGCCACAGGGCCGGCCCCCTTATATGCATTATTTTATGGAATCCTTAAAACATTCCTATTTGGTAGGTATAGTTCATTAAGATAGGAAGTACAGGAGAAGAAGCAGGTTATTTTTCTTCTTCTTTTTGGGGAGAGAGAGGGGAACAGAAATGCAAAAGCAAAAAGAGGTTGTTCTATTTTCAGCTTTCTGTGGGACAAGCAAATGGGGATGTCTAGCTGGATGTCTCTTGAACTCAGAAAAAATGTCTCAGTCGAAGAAGTCATAAGCATACACTGGGCCTGGATAGTCCTTAGAGAATACAGAAGTCTGTTATGTGAGGAAAGGCTCAAGAATAGGCACAGGAAGAGGATGCTCTCCTCCCCCAAATACTGAGAAAGAATGGTCACAGAAGCAGCAAGAGCTCGGAGAGTATGGTGTTTCAGGGACTAGAGGAGTTTGAGAAGCATAGGGAACAGATTCCTATGGAACATCGACATTTAAAGGAGGAAAAAAGGTATGAAGCAGAATTCAGAGAGGTAGCAAGAGGGCCAAGAAAAAGTAATGTTACAAAAGTCAAAGGAGTTTCAAGGAAGGAGTGCTTAATAGAGTAAAACACGACAATAAAGTATTTAAACATTCATGCCTTTATAAGAGTACTTTTTGAGAACTATCAAGCTAGAAGTCTATTGGGATAAGTGACGGCAGGAATTGAGGAATGGATGGCATGTACGCAGAAACCAGTATGGGCAACTTGTCCAAGATTCTTGGTTGTAAAGGGAAGGTGATAAGGCCATATGCGGAGAACTTAGGCTAGAGGGAAGATTATTCTTTTTTAGATGGATGACACTTGGCATATGCTTAAGCCAAAAAAGAAAGAGGCAATAGAGAGAAGGGATAATTGCTGGGGGGAGGCCTGCTGAGCCTGGAGGGGAGCTGTGCTTTGGAGAAGGAGGGACGCCTTTTCCAGTGAGAGAAATGTACGTAAGGCTGGTTGCCATACAGGTAGGCTGCTAGATATCAAGTGGGACCTTGAGGAAGTTTTCTACCTCTGCCCTCTTTTTCTTCTGTGAATTAGGAACCAAAGTCATATGCTGATTGTGAGGTAACAGTTTGATGGGTATAGAAATAAAGGTCGCAAGCAGTTGAACTGATAGAGGACTAGGCTTTTCAGGGTACCCAAAAGAAGGATAAGGGAGAAAGGCGCTTAAGAATGGAGTCTAGACAAGCTATGGCAGGAAAAGCCAGGAGAGTGAGCTGATGACATGAAGAAGACATGTAGGGATCAAGGGAATAAAAATGATGATGTGATCAAGAAACGGGTAATCAGAATGAAAGAATCAGAGCTGGAAAGAAAAGAAGCTGAGATCACAGATCATGGAGAGAGGCAATGAGTTGAAGATTTTAGAAGTGGAACAGTTGTGGTTAATGACAAGGCCTAAGATGGGAACATAGGAGGCAGATACTGAAGAGCAATGGAGGTGACCTTGGTGGCAGTAGAACTGTGAGACCACAGCATCTGACAGGTCATCTGCATGAACCCTGAATTCACCTAGGACTGCAGGTACCAGGTCTACACGATTTGATTCTGTAGTATTCGTCACATTTGTATCTATGTGTGGGAATTAACAAATAAGTTCTTAGATCCGAAGTAATCTTTATCCATTCATGATTACTACATTAAAAATTCGACACAGTGGTTTTCATATCAAAATGAACTCAAGAAAAGGATTATCAATGATTCAGTAGTTAAAAAATAGACCCTCTTTAAAAACAATTACATTTTTCTCCTTAAGATAAAGTTTAGATGCCCTAACTCCCCATGCCAGGCACTTTCCATTAGAACATGTCACCCTTCAGAAAGAAAACATACTTGGAAGTTCCACACAAGTCACGACAGAGAAATATTTTACCGTTTCAGCCATTTTTTCTGCTGGGGTGCTGCAGAATTCAACTGTTGATGGAATCTTTTTTTGAACATTGGTGCCAACATTTCCTAGAAGGTGAGAATTTACTGCTTTTGCCAACTTGTAATTTGTTAACGCTAGTTCTGCTGTGCTGTGTGGCTGCGTACTAGGATAGTAAGTTTGTTCTCTTCCCCACTGCAAGGAGACTAAGAGCTCCTCCAATAATCTGCACAGAACACACATGAACACTGAACGTTAATAAGAGGATAAAATATAAAAATCCAAAATATTAAATAAATGAGAAACATAATTCTGAAATCATATCATCTTTCAGAGTTCAATAAATCAGGAAGTCTGTTAAAATACGTTAGACTACAGAAAGCACTAATTTATTAGGTTGTTATCTGGAAATCATTCAACAGTACTTTCTTTAGTTCTCATATTTTAGTATAGATAAAATAGACTAGTATACTCATTTAGTAGTATAGAACTACTGATTTGATTTGCGCACCTATTGAGATATTCATATGATATCTCTTTTTTTGGTGAGTTATATGAATTGATTTTTGAATGATAAACCAACCTACAATTCCTGGGATGAAACCTATTTGGCCATGATGTATAAGCCTTTTATGAACTGTTGCATTTGACTTACTAAAATTCTGTTAAGGACTTTTGCATCCATGTTCATGTGACAGATTGGTCTGTATTTTTCTTATAATGTCTCTGTCAGGTTTTGGTGTCACGATAATGCTGGCTTCACAAAATTCACTTGGAAATTATTCCTTTCCCCTCTATTTTCTAGATGAGTTTGTGTAAATTTGGTTTTATTTCTTCCTTAGATGTTTGCTAGTATTCACCAGTGAATCCATCTGGGCCTGGAGTTTCCTCTACTGGAAGGTTTTTAGCTACCAATTCAATTGCTTTAATAGCTTAAGGCTCTTCAAGTCATCTCTTCTTGAGTACCCTTTGGTAGTTTGCGTCTTTTGAGGAGTTAGTCCATTCCATTTAAGTTGTTGAATTTACTGGCACAGGGCTGTTCATAACATCCCCTTGTTCTCTCTTTTATGTCTACAGAATCTATAGTGTGCACCCTCCTCCTCAGACCTGATGCTGATAATACTGCCTAGAGGTTTCTTAAATTTATCTTTTCAAAGAACCAGCATTTGGCTTTCTATTTCATTTATTTCTGCTCTTATCATTATTTTCTTCCTTCTGCTTACTTTTGCTCTTTGTGTTTCTTAAGGAGGAATCTTAGATTACTGATGAGACTTTCTTCTTTTCTAAAAATAAGCATTTAAAGCTATAAATTTCCCTCTAAGCTTTAGTTGCTCCCACAAAATCTGGTATTTTGATATATTGTGTTTTCATTCTTCTAATTTCCCCTATGACTTCCTCTGTGACCTTTATTGATTTGCTATGTAATAAATCAATTATATAGAGGACGAAGCACTTTTAAGGAAGACCATCAATTTTGATAGTTCTAGAGCATATGGACATGAAAATAAGATCTAATACTGTAGAATGGTCCCCCAAAAGTTCTCCTTCCAAAGGAAAGACAGGCACAGTTTTTGGCTTCTACCAAAAATTATACACAAGTGCTAAAACTATAACCAAAAACTGCTTTAAATCCAGAGATCTCTTCTATTATAGATATAACTGATTCTCACCCCAATTAAGAACATAAAGAAGCAAGTCTTACATATTTTTAGTCTTTCTCCCTCCCCTGGGTATCTATTTTGAAATGCTACTACTCCAAAGTATATGCTCAGTAAGTAAATGGAGAAACACTAAAAAACTATCACAATAACAAAAATTGCAGGAGAAAGTACAAGAATTCAGAATGTAAACCAGCGCCATACTTCTGGGTAGCTATCATTTCCTGACGAAACTGCTCCCGTTCACTCAGGAGATCTTGTATAGCGCTCTGTGCATCACGGTTTTGACGCTGCAAAACTGCTCTGGAGTTTGTTAACTCATCTGCCATGACCCTGGAAAAGATTAAAACCTTACATATAAATTCTCTGACAATAGCACACTGTATAAAAGTTAATAAACTACTTTTGTGTCTGTTATTTTCAAAAGCTTATGAAGATTTGACATAACTTCTCAGTTTTTAAATCTTCACTAAAAAGCATTTAAAATATTTATGAGCTTAGAATTCATTAAAGAGATTCAATTAAAACATTCATTTACAAAATGACAAAGGAAACAGTTATTTAACTTTTCTATAAGTGACTTTTGGAATGTATTTCAATCTTGATCGTATTTTGAAAAAAAATAAATGTTTTTAAATACAGAAAACTTTAGAGGAAAAAATGAGTTATTTTTCTACCATTCAGTTACCTCTTTGCCTTTAGAAAAATATTAATATAGAAAGACTTAAATAAAAGGAAAACTAAGTCTTTCCTTCTGTCCAGCATCCCCGTCCTCCTTTTATACGTAATCAGTAAAGTTCTTATACATTTTTCCAGATTAAAATAATTGATGTATATTCAATATAAAAGTATGTGTTAAAAATAAATATATTCATTTTATTTAAGGAAAGGGATTATTTAATACAAATTTTCTATACTCTGCTGTTTTCACCTAATAATTTATCTTGGTGATTTTTCACATTAGCACATATAGAGCTATCTCATTCCCTTTTTTTAAAAAAACAGCTTCATGTTTTCTTCTGATTGGATGTACCAAAGTTTATCTAACCAGTTCCTTATTGATCAAACTGAAGCAAAATTTTAAATATGTCTATTTAGCTGAAAATCTTAAAACTAAAGTTTCAGACCATAGCAACCACTGAATTCCTTAAAATAATTTTGACACCAAAAAAGTAAATCAACTAAAATACCAATAAAGTTGAGTATAATTTTTATTCCCCTTAGAATGTTACAATCAGCGTTGATGAGGATATTTTAAAAAGTTACATATTGCAATAATCTGTATAATATATGCACGATTTGCCTCTTAAGCTGTTCAGTGAGAATTAACTTTCATTCTACGTCAATGAACATTAAGTTCATTTCTCCAAATAGCATCTTACAGTAGCATAATTAGAAAACAAATTAAGGATTTTAAGAAAGTCATCAATTATCAGAAAGTATCATAGATAATAAGACGTGAAGAATCACTTTCCTAAAAATTCATCCATCACAATCAGTGGTTCTTAAGCTACAGCCTGGAAACCTTTGGTGTTTTGTGAGCAACCTCTAGGTGACTGAATTTAAACCAACAGTTATTAAACATATCATGTGAGAAGCACCTCACTAAGCACTGAACATACAGAGATGGCTAACACCTAGACTCTGTTCTCCAGTAACTCAAAGTCAGAAGGAGAAGAGGAAAACAGACAAGAATCATAATATATAGCAGAATTTACCAACTATCAGTGTGTCCATGGCCTGGACTAGGGCCCTGGGGTTTTCACCTTGTTGGAGAGTAGCCTCACCCAGTAGGCCATGCAAATATTATCATTTTCTATGGGCGCATGGAGAGGAAAAGGTTGGGAAGCTCTATTACATAGTTAAAAGAGCTATGATGATAGAACATGAGGGACAAATAATATTATGTTAACGGAGTGGCAATGAAATCTGAGTTCTCCAGAGAGAAAGTGGGGAAAAATAATTTAGTTTGTTTTTGTGATTTTAATATTTATTAGATTTCTGAATTTACAATTTTATTTTGGTCTTAAACATTGTAGTAGGAGTGATTTCTACTATAGAGTAGTGCCCTAGGATCCTGGGATGAGGGAGGATCCCTATGATATCACTTCTCCATTTAGGGAGACTATATGGCCATCCAGAGGAGGGAGAGCCCACATCTTAAATAATATATGAAATACTTTGACAAACTGAGTCAGAAATTTTCACAATACAATCTACTTTCTTGTGTTATGGGTCAAAAATATGATAGAGCAAAAACTAGAAAATGAAATACTCTTTAAAATAGAAAATACCTGCTTGCGAGGAATTTACTTCGCCATACATCACACTGTATTGACATACGTTCTAACTGTTCGGAAAGTTGAGCTGTGTTTCGACCTAGGGCTTCATTTTCTAAAATAAGCTGATTTTTCTCACGGGCTAGACGTTCAAAGTGATACTGAAGATCATCCCCAACAGAAGCTACCAGCAGCTTCTTTAACTCACGATTGACCTAGAAGAACACATGACCAACACAACAAGCTCTAAGCAACGTCACTGACTCTAATGTAACAAAATGAATGAAAGGGAAACTGTGTTTCTGTGTAATTTGGACCTCTATTACTTAAGTGTATATCAAAAAATAAGTATTTAAGTTTCATAATATATACAAACCATATACATCTCTATCTTTATATATCTATAACTATAGCTCATGTGGTTATAAATTGAGCCTTTTATAATAAGAATACAAATCAGTATCATAAAAATTCCAAACTGCTTCCAGTCAACACTTAAAGGCAAAAAATTAGAAAACTAAGCCAATAAATTGACAGAGAATATTTTATGTGGGTTTTTGTTTTTATCTTATTCAACATTTAAAAATTAACTTCCTTGTGCCCTAGGATTTTTACTTTTAAGAATTTAAGCAAATAGGGGGCTGGACCCATGGCGGAGTAGTTAAGTTTGCAAGCTCCGCTTCGGTGGCCCAGGGTTTCGCCGTTTCGGATCCTGGGCATGGACATGGCACTGCTCATCAGGTCATGCTGTGGTGGCATCCCACAAGCACAACCAGAGGCACTCACAACTAGAATATACGACTATGTACTGGGGGGTTTTGGGGAGAAGAAGAAGATGGGGGAAAAAAGAGAATTTAAGCAAAGGAAGCAATTCAGGCTATCTATAAGCATGTTCTTTACCTTGTTATGGAAAACACAAAAAATTAAAACAAATGTCCAGTAATAGGTATTGGTATATGGTGCAGCCATTGAAGAATGCTGTTACTATTAGTAATGCTATTGTAGAAGAATATTTCATGACATGGGAAAACATTAATAACTTAAAAAAGTGAGTTATAAGACAAAAATGAACTCAATATGTATAATTTTGTAGTTACATTTGGATGGTATGATTATAGGTGGTACTATTTTCACTGTTTTTCTATATTTCCTAAAATGTTTACAAATATGGTACTACTTTTATGATTAGAAATTAGTTCTTTAAAAATATATTTGGATATGAACCACTAACCATGGTGTCACTTACAAAGACTAACATGTAGCAAAAAGATGTAGACTCTAACAGAGAAACAAAGTGGAGTGTAAGGCAATGGTGACTAAGGTGGAAAGAGGAAAGAAACACAGTCAAGCACTGCGCATTGTTTTCCATTTACAGTGAAGATACCAATATTTATACCACCATTCTCCTTATTCCAAGTACTATGTACACATATGCAAAACTACTTGGAATTTATGGATCCTTAAAACAAGTATCGCTAACGAGTCAGTTTCAAAGCCTGACTTGCTCAGTCCTTGGTCTGGGAGTTTATAGACTGTCACCTCCTTTACAAGTTATAGGTGGTCTTGTCCAAAACACCTCACACTTCCGTGTTCAACCTGGTCTACAGTATAAGCTCCCAAAATCAACTAGTTCTACTAAAGGCCCTGAGGGAGAGTGTGAAATTTAAGTGGAAGCATTTTAGAAAAATGACAAGCTATAGTGAATGACAACTATTTTCACAAGAGGAATTATAATTTTTATTTTTTGAGGAAAATTAGCCCTGAGCTAACATTTGCTGCCAATCCTCCTCTTTTTGCTGAGGAAGACTGGCCCTGAGCTAACATCCATACCCATCTTCCTCTACTTTATATGTGAGACACCTGCCACAGCATGGCTTGCCAAGCAGTGCCATGTCTGCACTTGGGATCCGAGCCAGCGAACCCCGGGCCGCCAAAGCAGAATGTGCACACTTAACAGCTGCGCCACCAGGCTGGCCCCAAGTTCTAATTTTCTAACATGCAGGCTTAGAAGGTCCAGATGTAAGGAGCAGTACTCCCTAAAACATTGAAGGCTGTTCTTACCTCTGTCTGTACTCGGAGCTGGTTTGAAAGACCTTCTTTGTCCTGTAGTAACCTCCTTTCAGAGTTCTTGAGCTTTTCCAGTGTATTCTTTACCTCTGATAGTTCCTTCCTAGGTTCGACAACTCCCTCTGACTGACCAAGGAATTCTCCTTTATGATGTCCCAGAGACTTAACCTTTGCATTTTTGCTGGGCGTATCATGGGTTATAGCAGCCTTGGGAACTAATATTCTTACAGCTTCGACTTCCACTGCTTTTTCAGTGAGAATCTTCCCTAGTTGGAGAACTCCTGGGCTCTCTGATGTAACTGCTTTCTTTCGTGGACTCTGAAGGATGTGATGCCTTATGGGTTGGACTCCAGAGGTAACTTCAACAGATTTAGGTGGCTCCTCAGTTTCCATTCCATCTCCTGCTCCTCGGATTGGGGTTGAAGTGAGGGTGACTAAAAAGGGGAAAACCAAAGATAAAGTACTTACTGAAGGGAAATCCTAGGAACATGCTATGTCATGTTTTACCCAACATTCAGAATTACTGGCACGAAAAAGAAGAGAAAAAAATTCAGAGTAAAAAGCAATTTTCAAAATAATTATGTGTCAAAAAAAGACAAAGTCTTACAGGTTCAAACGTTCCTCAAGTAAATGGTTTCTCTCTTGGTAGAAAATGCAAGAGATCTGGAATCAAGGTATTTGGCTCTGACTTCTACTTCCTAGTATGACCCTAGGTAAATAATTTAACCCTCCATGAATCTCAGTTTCCAAATCTGCGAAATGGAGACAGTAACAACTATGCAACAGAGCTGTGATAAGAAAGAGCACAGTAAGATCAAGCGCCTGGCACGATGCAGGCACTCAATAATGTTAGATATAAAAAGTATCAGCTACAGAAGTCAAAATATAGTGATGTACACCTGAAATTCATATAATGTTATAAACCACTGTTACCATAATAAACAATAAAAAAATAAATAGCTATATATATGCATATTTGAAACCATCTACCTCAAAACAGATTCATCTGTTATTGTGAACTTTTGGCAAAGAATGCTTTGCACAAGCTGTCTAACCGGACTGTTCGATACTCTCTCCCCCAGGCCTCCAATCAGGCCTTTGTTCCTGCTGCTCCTTATTCTCGTAAATGGCTGCTTTCACTGCTTACTGTGATTCTAAGTTATCCCTAAGAAGTCAGCTTAAACTCCATTCTTTCCATTAAATCTTCCCAGTTATTCTAGCCCACTCTCTGAATGCCCATGGCACTTACTGTCTCAAACATTCAGTTTGGAACTTAATCATGAACCATAATGATCATTTTATGGGTTTTGTATATGCTAATCTCAATTTCCCAATGTCTGATAAGCACATTAGGTCAGGCATTATACCCTAAACAAGCGGAAGGAGCATGGAGTTATAGAAATGATATGAACTTTGGGGTCAGTCAGGTCAGGTTTTGAACCCCGTTTGCACCACTACTACCTGCACAATTCTGGACAAAATCCTACAATTATCTCAGCTTCAGTTTTTATCTCCATGAAATGAATTTAGTAATATCTACATCTAGGGTTATTTTGACTATTAAATGAGAAAATATTGAGCAACAACCAATACTTATAAAAGACTTACTATGTGCCAAACACTATTCTAAATGCTTTACATATAACTCATTTAATCCTTACAATAACCCCGTGAGGTAGATATGATAGGCTCTATTTTATAGATGAGGGAAATGAGCCATGAAGAGGTTCAGGAACTTGCCCATGGTCACACCACACAGCTGGTAAGTAGAAGAGGCAGAATTCAATTCTAGGTAGCCTGGCCACAAAGACAGGGGCCTTAACCACTCTATATACTCCTGCCGCCTCAGTGTATAAAGTGTCTCGTACACAATTAGCGGCGTTCAGTAAATGGTAACTCCATCCCTTTTCTCCGTAACACTTAATGCATTGCTGCACACGTGTACCAAACTAATTTGCTCAACTGAAATAAATGATCTTCCCTCACATAAGCCAAACCTGACTAGCCATCATTAGTTCAGATAACTTTTGGAAGACAGCTGTGCTCACCACTACACTACCACTGCTCCAGCCAAATCACAAAAATGTTTCTTCTCCCCCATTTTACCTTACCTCAAATTAAGGAGTATAAGAAGAGTTTCACTGAGTCACCTGCCTCCAAGAAAGGGCTAACTTCTCAGACTCAAGAAAATAAGTGGTTTAAAGCTTACAAAGAATGGAGGACATGCGAGAACGGGAAATGCTGCGAGCCCTGAGGAGGCAGCTGAGGACAGTACCGAACCTGCATGGAGCGTCTGAGTTAGTACACTCGGTAACATCCCTTTGAGCTACATGCTGGATTCCCTCTCATTTTACAAGTCTAGCATACATTTGAGGAAAAGGAAGCCAAGGCCTATGAATAGTAGTAATAATTAACTTTTACTCAGTTTACTATGTGGCAAGGACTCTTCTAAGACCTTCAGATGCATTATATCATGGAATTTCTATAACTGTCTCATGAGGCAAGCACACCAGTACCCCTTTCATAGATGGAAACAGAAGCTTCGAAAGGTTAAATAGCTTGTCCAAATCATCAGTGTCAAAATTGGATTTGAATCCAAATCTGACTGTTAATTGGTCAGAGAGGCCTTCCACAAACCACAACTTCTGCCTCCTTAACCTGAACTTATTGCCTCTGCTAACAACCCTACTTGTCAGGCCACAAAAGCCCACAGAATTTATATAACAGTTACAGTGAGCCTTAAGAAAATGCAGATCTAATCTGCATCAAACCCTTGAATGGCTTCCCATCACTCGCAGAATAAGGACCAAGATCTTAGCATGGCCTACGCGGCCCTCCGTGATCTGGCCTCCTGCCTATATCCGAGGTCCCAACTTCTGCAGTTCACTCCCTCAGACCCTATATTCCAGCCTTATTTGTTTTCTTTCAGTCTCAAGAGCAGCAAAAGCCTTCCTTCCTCTGCAGACACTTCTCTGTTTAGAATATTCTTCCTAACTCACTCTCCTCTGCAGTTAATTCCTATTCATCCTTCAAATCTCAGTTCAACCTTTCTGAAGGGAAGCCTTTCTCTAACCTTCCCTGATTAGGCTGAGTACCTTGTTTATATGCTCCTATAGCAAAGACCCTGCATTTCTCTTTTTACCATTTAGCAAAATGGTAAATAGACATTTTTTTCAGTGTAATTAGTTATATAATGTCTGTGCTTTCCACTAGGATATAGGTTCCAAGAGGGAAGGGACTATGCGTCTCTTGTTAACCACTATATTCTTAGCAAAGTGCCTTGCGCCTGGTACTCTCTATCTGATGGACACTAAATGAATGATAACAAGGGGAGGGGGAAAGGACAAGCACATGTAACAATGGTTATGATAAACTTTGGTCACAGGCAGCAAGTATCTTGCTGTGTGCCTAATATTGGCTAGACATTGTGTGAAATAGTGGGGACATCTATACTCAAGAAACTTACTAGCTAATTTAGGAGACAGGACATACATGTCAAAAGATAACATGTATTACAGCGTAATATATAATTGGTGTGCGATAAGTGGTACAAAAATATTTCTATAGAAATTTTATTTCTACAGAAACGTTAATTAAGAATAATCATGGACTACTGACCAGCCCTTTAGTAAACTCATAACTATCTAGCCAAATCATATATATATGTATATATTCACATGTATATATGATTATGTTATTATATACTATATATATATCTTCTCACGCACAGACAGGAAACAGAATGCCTAGTTTTTAAAAGAAAAGCAAACTATGTCCTTAGTCTCAATTATTAGATATTAAGTACCATGCCCTGATCAATTAAATATTAATTAATGTTAATTAAATATTAATCAATGTTAATTAATTAAATATTAATCATGTTTTCCTGTAACCATGCAGTTAGGAGAACTTAATCAATTTGGTAAGAGCAATAATAAGGTCTTATTAAAACTAAACCTTTCTTAAGAGTTTCTAAAGTACAAAGACATATTAAAAGAGGGATTACATAATTTCTAAACATTCCAAATTCAAGTAAAGATTGCTGTTATCTTGGTTCCTGGATCCCGGCCCTCGAAATGGAATTCTCCAGCCAAAGAACCACAGGAACTGGTTAGCCTGCTCAGGGTAGTGTTAAGAAATAACTGAAAAAAATCACCTGTTAGGGTGTTTTACAGCAAGGGAAATACCTAACAAGAATACTCCCTTAGGTTTATTTATTAGGTTTCTACTTTTTAATAAGGTTGGTTTTTCTTCTTTCAAAGTTTCTTAATATAGACAGAGAACAGATTCTCTTCACAGACAGTCACATCTCTTCTGCTTTATATTACTATTTTAAAAAACATTACATTATTAAAAGCTATTAGAAGAAAAAATTACCTATATTCTCATCACTCTAAAATAACTTTTCATTATTTAAAATTTCTTCCATATTTTTATATACTTGTAATTATAATTAATTTTATAAGCTTAATATATTTTTCCGCTTTGCTACAGTCTTCATATTTTTCATTTATGGCCACATTATTCCTTCAAGTTAATATAGTATTACTTATTCTATTCTTGGATGTTTAGACTCTTTCCAATTTTTCACTTTAATAACACTTTAGTGAACACTTTTATGCCTAGGGATTTTTCTCCACTTCTGAATTATTTCTTCTGAATAAATTCCTGGAAGTAGAACTAATATGCTAGGTGAGGACCTGTATTGTCAAACTGCCTCGCAAAATGACTCTCTCAATGTGTCAGTAGATCAATTCCTTATGTCCTTTGTTTTTTTCTGCATGCTTAATACCTATGATTTAGTGCAATACTTAAATAAGAAATATATGTAAAGTGTTTAGAATGGTGTTTGGCACAGTAAGCACTCATTAAATGTTAGCTCCTATTACTTATATTATTATTAATCTTTAAAAAATCCCTAATAAACTTTGGATCCTGACTAAACAGAGAAAGAAAGCTTAATTAATGTCACAAAATATAATTCTTTTACTGTCTTATGCTAAAGTCTTACAAAGTTCTATCACTAGACTTTGGAACTGTTTTTGCATTTAACAGATTTTTTCTGGAATTTTTCTTACATATGTAGCAATGTACTGGCAATCCTGAGTTATGTTAGTTAGACAGGAGGTGGAAAGACATCTGGGGTATAACTAATGTGGTCTATTTTACAAAACATTTTACATTAGAATAAAATATTTTGTCATTTCTATAGTAAATGTTAACTAAAACATCCTTTGGGTCTTAGGACTGACTCTACTTTCAAAAAGATGAACAAAGGAATACTTCAAAAAGTGAAATAAAGGGTTGGGTATCTTAGTTGATGCTGTAGCACGGTAGCGCTAAGGAGGAGAATTTTACTGAACTGTTCGGAAAATAAAGACCTGTTCCCATGTTCTGAAGATCTGGTTTTAAGTTTGTCTAACTCTAATGCAGATTTAATTTTGTCACTAAGACATTCTGGCATTTAAGAAGTAATGTAGAATCATGAATTAACTACAGATTAATAATAAAAAAAAAAGACAACAAAAAGACAAACTAGAGCTATACCATTCAGCCCCACTGAAGCTGAAGAAATAAGAAGCAGGGACGACACTCTGTCATGGTTAAATAGGATTTCTAGGTAAGTCATAACATTTTTGAGTTGGAATTTTAGGTACTGGAGATTTGAGAACAAATCACAAAGTGGTTAATGCTAAAATTAAAAGCCAAAGAAACACTATTTAATGGAAATCTCTTTTCAAACAAAATATGTCATAAAATTCGAATCAAGAAATTCAATCAACTTGGTGAACCTCAGTTTACTCTTAACTTTATTTAAATTGTTCTACTTACTCAAGCATTTATGAGTAACAACGCTGTACTATGTATCCCATGGCAGCTCCCTCCCTGTAACAACTATGCCTCTAACTAATGGGCCCAGACAGGCAGCGGGAGTCCAGGATTTACATGTTTTCACCCAGTAACTTGCCCTTCATAATTCTATTTTCCTTGTGACACACATAGGAACCTTTATTACATATGAACGAGGCACAATCCAGGACACATTCATAAGTAATTACCTTCTCTCAAGTGGGAAGACAATGATCTAAGGTACCAGCTCCATAATTATGAGTAATATTTAAGTAAAGCAAACGTCAACCCCTGTTCTTCTCCACTCTTTGAAGGGACTCAACAAAACAATTCTTCAATTATTCATCAATGTCACTTCCACCTGTGATCGCTTATCAACGAATTAAAATGTATCTAAGGTTTATGGCCTTCCCCAGGGATTCTTATTGCCTTCCCCAAGGACTGGTGAAATGTAGGGAGTTAGGCCCACATTTATTGACATGGAATCCAAACATTCTTTTTGTCACAGGCTTCATGAATAGAGCTCCCTGATCAAAGAACTGTGGATAATGCTGCAGACTATATCTCTTTGGAGCTTCACAGTGTACATTAGAGTATTAGAGGCTCTGAGAGGTCCTGTAGTATCATCTCTCCTTTTATCCAGCATTTCCCAAATTTATCTGCCCATGGAAACCTTTTTCACCTAATACCTATTATTCTACAGAAAGCATGTTAAAGTTAGACTATTTTACGGAATTATAAATATTCAACTGTCTCAGACTTTCCTATTTGGTCTACTTTCACTAAACTGACTTTAACACCTTTAATTTTAATTTTAGTCTTGCAACCAAGAAGAGTTTTGGATTCAAATTCTAATTTTCTAATTGTTCCTATTTATCGCATGTTTCCCTTTCAAAAATAGCAAGGACACATCCCCCTCATGATGATACTATTGCTCAGACATCCACTGAGAGGAAGTTCTGTCGCTATAAACCAATCCTGCTTCTCTTCTGAGGCAGTTACAGGAAGTGCAGGCAACTGACAAATGTCAACCATGATAAGTGCACCTTTTCACATTAGTTACCATTTAATTTTCCGATTTCCCATTAATCCCCAGTTTATTACTTTCATTACAACTCTGGTTTGCTTATTCTAATACCACAAAAGCCTTCTGGTAACTCGAAATGCTGTTGCACATAGCTGAATTAAATTCAATTAAACATTTATTGGCATAATCTTCTCTTCCTTGCTTCCTAAACATATTTAAACCCCCTTTAATGAGTTGCTGCATTCTGCTTGCTGCAAAGTTGGCTTCTAGAAAATAGTTTCCCATCTCTCACTGACAGCCCCGACCTCCAGAACTCACTCCACCCAAGAATAACCTGAATTAGGAGGAGTTCACTTTGGGACATGCTAAGACTATTACCAATGTCTGAGTGGATAAAGTCAGTAGGCAGTAGGCTATAAGGTCTGAATCACAAGGGAAGAGACCTGAACTATAGATAGATTATCTATAAGAAATCATTCTTACAGATAAGTGCTGAAGCCCTGAGAGTAGAAGAGTAAGAGAGCTGAAAAACATTAATATTTAAAAGATAAACCAGAAGAGGGGGATGAAAAGAAACAGAAAATACAGCTAGAGCAGTGGTGTCCAACAGAACTTTCTGCGATGATGGAAATGTTCCATATCTGCACTTTCTAGTACAATAGACACCAGCCACATGTGGCTATTGAGCACTTGAAATGTGGCTAGTGTGACTGAGGAACTCAATTTTTAATTTTTAAAAATATTAATTTAAAAGAGCCACATGTGAGCTCTCGGGCTACAGGACACCCAGATGCCAAGCCTGAGGCCTATGCTGCCAGGACTGGGGGGGTGGGGGGCTTTGCTCTTCTCTTTCAATAAAAGTGTTGGTTTGACTTAAAAAAAATAAATAAAAAATAAAAGAGCCACATGTGGCTACTGTATTGGACAGTGAAGGGTTACACAGTAGGCTGAAAATAAGAGTGATGTCTTAGAAGTCAAGGAAACAAGGTATTTCAAAAGGTGGAATGATCACCAGTATAAAATGTTATAGAGAAGACAAGCAAGGAACACTAAAAAGTAACTACTGAAGTTAGCAAGTGCTGTCAGTTGAATTGTGTCCCCCCCAAATATTCATATGTTGAAGTCCTAATCCTCTATACCTCAGAAGGTAACTTTATTTGGAAATAGGGTCGTTACAGATGTAATTAGTTAAGAGGAGATAATACTGGAGTAGGGCGGGCCCCTAATCCAATATGACTGATGTCCTTATAAAAAGGGGACATTTGGACACAGAGACCCACACACAGGGAGAACGCCATGTGAACAGAAAGGCAGAGATTGGGATGATGCATCTACAAGCCAAGGAATACCAAAAGCTGCCAGCAAACCACCAGAAACTAGGAGAGAGGGGTGGAACAGATCCTGCCCTAGTGCCTTCAGGGGGAGCTGGTCCTGCCAACACCTTGATCTTGGCTTTCTAGCCCCAGAACTGTGAGACAATAAGTGTCTGCTGTTTAAGCCCCATAGTTTGTGGTACTTTGTTACAGCAGTCCTCGCAAACCACTGCAACAAGAAAGAGGTCCTTTATACCTGCTAGTTGTTTGTCTACCTACTTCAATCTTTAAGAATGCATAGTCTTGTTTATTTAAATCTTAATCTTCTGGTGGATAGAGTCCATAGCTATAAAACTTTGCTTTTACACTAGAAGCTTAACAGTAGTCATCTAGTAAATACTACCGAATGATGTTAATATTTAATTATATATCTTTTTTTCTTTTAAGATTGGCACTTGAGCTGACATCTGTTGCTAATTTTCTTTTTTTCTTCTTCTTCTTCTCCCCAAAGCCCCCTAGTACACAGTTGTATATTCTAGTTGTGAGTGCCTCTGGTTGTGCTATATGGGACCCACCTCAACATGGCCTGATGAGCAGAGCCATGTCCGCGCCCAGGATCCAAACTGGTGAAACCCTGGGCCGCCGAAGTGGAGTGTGGGAACTTAACCACTTGGCCACAGGGCCGGCCCCTTAATTGTATATCTTAACTACTAAAATGTACACACTGCATTACAAAACAAACATGAAGAGATCTGAAACACAAATAATTCCCAAGGGCTCTGTGAGATTTAGTTATCTGGTTCAAACATTCCCTCATCCTATTGTCATAAATTTCATGTTTCAAACACAATTATCATCAAAAGAAGAACACTTACCTTTGGTTTCTAAACTTTCAAGAGTAGTCATTTTTTAACCAATGAAAACACGCCCCAAGATTTCTACTGAAAAACCTAAAAATGTATAAAGTGAAAGAATTAAAACCACATAAACACATTCATTAACTCCCTGTAATTTAAATATTCTATTCTCTTTGCTTCTGCATTTTGTACAGATGCATTTACAAAGGGAGTGTTGCTCACATCCCTTTTTCACAGGTGATATTGTTACAGCTACCAAATTTCTCAAAAAAATTAGGAGTGATTTACTTTCAAATTTCTGCTTCACTGTCCTCACCAGTAGACTCTAAAAGACCAGAAGTGTGTCTGAATTTTAGTCAGAAACAGCACTGAAGTTACCGGAGGGGTTTTTGTATTAATGATATGACAACAGGAATTTCAAACTAATTGTAGTAATGACTTTCTCAGGAGACATTATTGACACTAATTTGTTCACTGTATATATCAGAGAGGAGCTTCTGTTCATCTGTTTAACAAGCGACAAAAATATTCACGATAACAATTTGCACTTTCTCGGTAATAAAATTAAAATGGCACAGAATATGTTTTCAGAAAGATATGCATGGCCTTACAGCTTCACTGGAGAACACGAGAAGGAAGGGGACACTAATGCAATGATATTAATATGATCAACTGTACATCAGATGACAACTGGTTTCACCGCAAAAATGATCACTCTGAGTACTCGACATAATTCGGCGCAGGGTCTTCCACGACTACCTTCCTCAACAGTCACAAACCCTCCTTCTATGTTCTGGAAACAGGTCTCTGAAGACCCTTGGAAAGAGCAATGAGCCCTGAAACTGCGCTCGGAAGATGCACGGTGAAATGTACGAGCACGGCGAGCGTCTGCGGGCAACCCCAAGTGAAGGGGTGGAGGTGGGGTGCTGGGTAACAGGTGCGAAAGCGACAAGCCTGTCCACCTCTGCCGTCCCGGGAAGTCGAATCTGAAGTTCCATCCCTGTCTGAACAAATGCGAAACAACAGGCAACCTTTCCCTAAATCCAAATCGAGCGAACACCAAACTCCAACCCAGACTTCCGTGACTTTCCAACATCCCTTCTTAGTTACACAAGCCGTTCTTGGACTTACCTCTAAGATTCTTACTCTCCCTATGCCAGGGGGCTTCACTTTACAGGTCCTTCGGCTCGGCGTCACTGGGTTAACTTCCCCGCACGCTCCTCTTCCATTCGCAAGCCGACCCGCCCAGGCCTTCGTGACGCGAAGCTTCTCGCTCACTACTAATCATTTCCGATTACTCAGGGTTTCGTTTCCGGAATATTTTTCTAAAAGAAAAAGGTAAACATACTCTGTGGTGCATTTAAATTCAAGTAACACAGAATACAAGGTATAAGGCTTCAGCAAGTGAAAAGTGGATAGATGCCTACTTAAAAATAAACACAGAACATTCGGACCCGATCTGCGTAGTGCCTTGAACTTCCGGGTCATCTGTCAACAAAACGGAAGTGACGATGCGGGAAAGAGGTAGGCGGTGTTCCGTCGCCCCGGGCGACGCCGTGAAGGGGCGGGCCTGTTGACTGGGTGGGCGGAGCTGCAATGACTCCCAGCCTCTAGGGACGAAGGGGCGGGGCAGGGGGAAGGTCCACGCGGGGTCTGGCAGTAGGCGGGGCTCTGTTGCCAGACAACCGGGCGTCCGTGGTGGTGGTGTTGGTGTCTTCCTGTCTCTGCGGTACCTGTTTCCTCGTGCCGTGGTCCTGAGACTATGGTGAGTGCAGGCAAGGCCAGAAGAACGGCTCTGGCCTCCTGGGGACGCAGCGTCCCAGGTTCTGGGGCGTATGGGCACTCAGAGGCGTCCCCGCCCCTTCCACCTTCGCCCCGTTATCTCTTTCTCTCTTTCCAGGGGCTGTCCCCGCAATTTCCTCGCTCTCCCTATTTCTGGCAGCACCCTGAATTCCACTTTGGTATTGCTAAGCCTCTAGAGAAATGTAACAAAGTTTAGGGGTAAGACTGAGAATAAGAGCCTGAGGGTGAGACGTTATTTCGAACAAAGGTTTTAAATGTTTGCATTTTTCATCATTGGATGTTTCCAGCTGTCAGCTTCACCTTAACGCGCTTCCTTTAAGGGTATATGGTGGTGTGTATGTGACTGTCTCAACGTTGATCCGAATCTCCCTAGATCTTGCAGTTCTTGCTCTCCTGAGTGGCGGAGCACTGTCCCACACCCCGTCTAAGGGCCATTTAGTAATAGCTGTATTTTGCATCAGCTCTCTTCTAGGCAGCTGATTACGTTCTAGGTCCGTGCTTTTTAACAGGAATGCTCCTTAAGATCTCTTGGAGAGCTTGTGGAAAATTCACTTGCTTGAGCTTCACCTGCCAAAATTCTGAATAAATAGGAATGGGACTCGGTATCTGCATTTTTAGAAAGCCTACAGGTGATGTTAATTCCCTCACATGTTTGAAAACACCACGGTTCTAGTTAATTCACTTAATTACCAAATCTTTTAAACACTTATGAATAACAGACTGGAGGATAGAAAAATGACTGTTGTCAAATGGATACAACTATGAATTTAGCAACAGAGCCCCTTCTTTCTCCAGTACTACTCAGCAATCCTTTTTGTTATCGAGGTCTGCCCCCGCCCTTTTCCTGCAGAGCCCTTTCCAAGTCTTCACAAAGTCCTGTCCCTTATGTAACCCCTCTCTCCTCCCTTCTAAGCAGATGACAGAGTTTAATAGTCAATTTCTTCAACATCGTGCCCCCAAGCCTACACATTGATCTCTTTTCCCCATGATTTAGTCTTGCATTTCAAGTTTGGAGAAAGGTGTTGAAGGGTAATACATCCATCTTTGCTCTAGATCTCATTGTCTCCCATTCATTACAAGACTTTTTGCTTCTGGTTATCTTTTTTCTTTCCTATACTTTTAGTCTCTTCCTCTCCATTTCCTTCTCCTCAGCGTTCATGCTGTATATCTTAGGAAAATGAAATAAAACAAAAACATCTCCCATCTTGTATTTATCTAGTTATTGCCCAATCCTCCCATCTATCAGTAAACTGCTTGAAAGCATAGTGTTTTCACGTGCTTCAACTTCTGCCTCTTCACTTTCATCCTCAATACTCTATTGTCTGACTTACCCTCAAATGGCTTCAATGAAGTTGCTCTTGCTTAAGTTTCTGATGGCCTTTTAGGTGCCAAATCCAGTAATTTCTTCTCAAAATTTATTTTATTTAGCTTCTCTGTGACAACTGAAATTCATGGGCATTCATTCCCGCTTTTTTTCACTGTCTTTGCCTACTTTTTAAATAAAATTCTCTGGGATTCACTCCTTAATTATTTTCACTTCTTAGTTTATACATTTTCCTTGGGTTATTTCATCCACCCACATGAGTTATACTAATGCCTAAACTTTCACTCCTACATTTCAATTTTTGTCTCAGACTTGCTAAGGCCTAACTTAGTTACTTTCTGGACATCTCTACCTGGTTACCACAAAGCCTTCTCAAACTCAACATGACCAAAACTGAACTTGCTTTTTTTCCATCTGGTTTCTCTTATTTCACCAAATTAATAAATGGTGCCACTGTATTATAACCAAAGTCACAATATGACCTGAACCAGAGCTACTCTACATTCCTTCCTCTCCTGTGTCTCCTGTATTCATTTGGTCACTTGATCCTGTTTTAGTTTAAGATCCCCTCATTTTTTGCCTGGACTATTGTAAGGGTGTCTTTAACAGCCTAGGGTGGCAGTTCTCCAAACCATTATTTTCTCTGACACAAGAAGGAATTTTCTAAAACCGAAATCTGTTGCTGTCACTCACCTCTTTAAAACTTTAGACTCCCTATTCCCTACAGTATAAAATTCAGAGTATCTGGAGTGACGCACAAGACCCTCCACAATCTAGCATTCTTTCGTGCCTCTCCCTTTCCTAGACACTCCTTTTAGCCCATTGCCTTTTAGCCGCTTGCCTTTCATCGAACGTTCTCAGCAACTTCAAACTGGTAGTAAGCCTTTCCCTCTGCTTTGCACCTGCTGTTCTTTCTACTTGCAATACCCTCACCTCCTTGTTTGCTTGTCAAACTCCTGTTGATCCTTCCAGACCCTTCCAGACCTTCCAGGTTAAGTATCTCTTCTGTGATGCCTTACTTCTCTACTCAAAGAGAGTTGACTCTTCATTATTTTTTTGTCACAACTTTACATAGTACACATCTCTCTTATTGTACTTAGCACATTCAGTTGAGATTATTTGTTTATAAATTTGTCACTCTTACTAAACTGAACTATTAGAGGAATTGATCTTTATTTTGTTTACTGCTATTGCTTAGGCGATATTAGGCACTCAGATATTTGCTGAATAAGTAAAAAATAAGAAGGAATGTGTTAAGTGCTCTAGGAGTACTCACTGTACCTGGGGGATATTGGAGGATGAAGTCCCCACTTTTCAGAGTCAGAAAAGCCATCATGAAGCAAATGGAACAGAATTTCAATAGCTAGACGTCAGTGGCCTGTGCAGCACCATAGGGAGATGGAAAGTGATATTTGCAGAATACTGTTTTTTTGTGGCTGTCTTACATTTTGTCGTTCAGACTTCCCAACAACTCTAAGAGTAGTGAACTCCTCACCCGCTTCCCTCTACGCTGGCCGGAGCCCTCTGTGGTGGCTCTTTCAAATTGGGTGGTCAGTGAAGGCCCCTCTGAGGAAGGGGCTTTTGAATTGAGATCTTAGTGATAAAGTGTAGTGATCTGAAGAAGTGTACCAAGAGGCAGCACTAACAACAAGATGAAGGCCCTGAAGCAGCAAAGAACTTGGTATGTTTCAGGAACTGATCTTAGGTTTAATGTAAAAAAGAACAGCAGTTATGTGGTGGGGTGGGGTGGGGGCGGCGGCAGTGGGGGAAGTGTGGTGGAGAATAGTGTGCGATCTGGTTAGAGAGGTAGACAAAGGCCCGGCCACGTGTGTGTACTACAGTAGTGTTGCTCAAACTGTAGGTTATAACCCATTACTCGGTCGTGAAGTCAGTTTGGGTTATGTAGCCAGCGTTAAAGAAGAAGACAACATAAAATGGACACCATATTTGTTGGGAGTAGTGAGGGAAACTTGCATGAAGCTTTTGTTTTATGTTGTATGTGTGTTGTTTGTACTGGGTTATGATGTAAAATATATTTTTTTACTGTGAGTCATGATCCACAATGTTCAAAAGATTGTATAATTTGAACAATATATAGTTTAAAAGGCAATAGTTGATCTCAAGGCATGCAGATTTCTTATTCCTCTTTGACCAAGTGACAGTGTTATTGTGTGGCAGGAAAATGTCTGAATTTAATGAAAGCCTAAAATTGACTAGAGTAGAATTTTCAAGTTTCTTTCTGCATCCAGATCTCTCTTGTATGTCAGTTGCTGTCAATCCTTTATGAGAAAGAGCAGGCTTTTTGAAAAAGAGAGAAAAGATGTCCTTTCTCTGCTTCAGTCTAGCCGGTGGCATATGTATTGTATCAAAGGCTCGTGGTCTCTCTCTAAGTAGCTGAGGATGGAGCTTGTGTGTTCTGCTGGTGTGGCTTCCTGACCTGCAATTGAATGCTCTAGTCAGCTTCTGTCTGCGTCTGGTTCATTACAGTTGTAGTTTCCACAGAGTTAGGTTCTGGCCACAAATTCTGGAAGCGCCTCTATTTTCTGAAGCAGAGATAGGCAAATGTCGTTTGGTTTGCCTCACATACATATTGTTTAAGATAAAGAGTATACTAGAGTCATCAATTTATTTACTTTTATGTATAAAGGAAATATAGAAGATAATTCCAAGATTCTTTGGACTAATAAAGAGATATGAATGTTATAGATCTAAAATAGAGCATTGATTTACTATTTACCAAGATGAACTGCTAGTATAACTAAGGTATTTACAGATTATCAACTATGTTTCACAACAATTAGACGAAACAAACATCTCAAAGTTGTTGTTTTAAAAGAAACTTCAAGAAGAGTTTCACGATTGCTAAATAAAGAACTGGATTTTATTCCATGAAATGTTTTTCAGTTTCCAGCTTTCTAAAGTTTCTTCTAAATAGGTTTACTGTTTTTGTCTTTGGCACATGCTTCTTATCCATCCAGAATCCCTTGTGTGACTTGAACGGCTAACTCTGGGGGACTGCAGGTCTAAAGCCCCAGGCTGGATTTCATTTACTGCAACGGACTCAGAAAGTAGAGAGCCTAAATTAGAAGGCCGAAACTTAGAAAATATTTTCCCTATATATTTTATTGCGAATGCAGTCTAGAGCCTGTTATATTCTTCTTTAGTAGGAACCAGTAGTATTTACAAAACTGAATGGCAACTGGTTAATACCATTTTCCTCATGTGTAGCTCTTGGTCTTTTGTCTGTCCTTTTACTGCCTTTTTATCTTCTGTCCTTTCTTTTTTCCCCCAGATTTATTGAGATATAATTGACATATAACATTGTGTAAGTTTAAGATGTACCTGCTGATTTGATACACATATATATTGCAAACTGCTTACCACTGTAACGTTAGCTAAGACCTCCATCACATCACATAATTACTATTTCTTTTTTGTGGTGAGAACATTTAGGATCTACTTTCTTAGAACAGATTGGTGGTTGCCAGAGGTGGGGGGTGGACAAAATGGGTGAAGGGGGTTAAAAGGTGTAAACTTCCAGGTATAAAATAAAGAACTCTTGGATGTAGTATATAACATTGTGACCATAGTTAATCATACTGTATTGCATATTTGAAAGTCATTGAGTAGATTTTAACAGTTCTCGTTACAAGAAAAAGAACTTTGTAACTATATATGATGACAGATGTTAACTAGACTTATTGTGGTGATCATTTCTCAATATATACAAATCTGGAATCATGACGTTATACATCTGAAACTAATATAATGTTGTATGTCAATTATATCTCAAAAAAAATCCAAAAACAAACAAACAAAAAAAGAAATCATCTTGGTGGGACCCAGGATTTTGAAAAAAATTTACTATAAATTTCTTGTAAAATGCTCCTAACGACCCTTTTGCTATTTTTGTGCCCTTAAAACAGTATGAATGATAAATCACCTTGTGCACAAGGGGTAGGAACATAGGACCCAGGCAGGACCAGGTTGGAGAAAGCTCAAGCCTGTGACAGTGACACAATGTTTGTAATGGGAGAAAATGAGAAACAACCTAAATGTCTATCAATAGGGAGGTTGCTAAGTTAAGCACGATGTGCCCATGCCGAGAAGATTATGTAGCATTTAAAGAGCTTGTTGTAGATTTATATGTACTACTGAGTTAGACAGATGAGACTTTTTAAAATGAATTTAGCTGCAGAATATTCCTGATTTACAATTTATGTAAAAAAAAAATAACAGCAAAACCCAAACTCACATGATAGTACCTATATTTTCTATGGACATATTATGCAGATAAATAGACAAGCTGGTAACTGTGGTCATCTCTGTGTTTAGGGGAAAGGCTCTGGATTTGAGGGACTGATCAAAAGGAATCTGAGCCTGAATTACAATGGTTTCTTTTTTTTTTTTATCAAGGGAAGTGTATTCACATATTACTTGTATAACAAAAAATTAATTTTAAAAATGTTGCCACTCCTGTGTCTTCTGTTTACATTGATTCAGGGGCTGGCCATGAATAAATGAAATGTAATAAGAGAATGCTATTAAACATGCAAATGCCCTTTTTGGAAAAAATAATCGACTCTCTTAGCAACTTTTGTGTGTATAATACAGAATATTGTTAACTGTAATCACCATGTTGTACATTAGATCCCCAGAACTTGTTCATCTTCTAACTGGAAGTTTGTACCCTTTGACCAACATCTCCTCATTTCCCCTACCCCCAAGCCCCTGGTAACCATTGTTCTACTGTCTGTTTCTACAAGTTTGGCTTTTTTAGATTCTACATGTAAGTGCTATTATACAGTATTAGTGTTTCTCTGTCTGACATATTACACTTAGTGTAATGCCCTCAAGAGGTCTATCCATGTTGTCACAAATGTCAGGATTTCCTTCTTTTGCATGGCTGGATAATATTCCTCTGTGTGTGTATGTGCGTGTGTGTGTGTGACGTCGTCTTTATCTATTCATCTGTTGATGGTTGTTTCCATATCTTGGCTATTGTGAATAATGCTGCAAAAAAACATGGGGGTGCATATATCTCTTTGATTTCCTGTTTTCATTTCTTTTGGATATAAACCAAGAAGTGGGGTTTTTAATTTTTTGAGGAATCTCCATACTGTTTTCCATAGTAATTGTACCAATTTACATTCCCACCAACAGTGTACAAGAGATTTCTTTTTTCTATATCCTTGCCAACACTTGTTAATTTCTTGTCTTTTTGATAATAGCCATTCTAACAGGTGTGAGGTGATATCTCATTGTGTATTTGATTTCCATTTTGCTGATGATTAGTGATATTGAGCACTTTTTCATATGCTTCTTGGCCATTGGAATGTCTTTGGAAAAATGTCTATGTATTCAGTTTCTATCCATTTGTTAATCAGATTTTTTTTTTGTTATTGAGTTGTATGAGTTCTTTATATATTTTGGATATTAACCTCTTATCAGATATATGGTTTGCAATTTTTTCCCACTCCCTAGATTGCCTTTTCATCTTGTTGGTTGTTTCTTTTGTTGTGCAGAAGCTTTTTAGTTTGATGTAGTCCCACTTGTTTATTTTTGCTTTCATTGCTTGTGCTTTTGATGTCATATTCAAAAAAATTGTTGCCCGGACTAATGTTAAGGCTATTTTCTCCTATTTCTTCTAGTTTTGGTTGTTTTAGGTCTTATGTTTATGTTTTTAATCCATTTCGAGTTAATTTTTGTGAGTGGTGTAAGATAGTGGTCCAATTTCATCCCCCATCCATTCTTTCTTATCCACCAATTACTCATCCATTCAAACAAGTATTTATTGAGTGCTTTTTGTATGCCAGGCACTGGCTGTACATTGAGTAATAAGATAGCACACAGTGTCCTTTCCCTTCCTCAGTGCCCGGATGGTGGAGCCCAAATATCTTAATTGGCATTTGAGTCCTTCTCTGGCCATCGCTCACCTTGCTTACCCCTTGGAACTTATCAAGAAAAACAGACATTAGAAAATAAATTACAAGGGTAAGTTGAGTTACAGAAGAAAAATTACAACCTGAGGTGGAAATGTGTAATAAAATAGAGTGGTCTGACCTCGCCTAATGGGAAAACCTCCTTGATTATGTAGCTTTTCAATTCCTTTTTCTCTTGGTGCGGGACACATAATATATGTAAGCAAATAAATGGATGAGGTCACTTCATATGGTGCTAAATATTATGAGGAAAATTAAACTAAGTAATGTGATAGTGGCTGGTCCCAAGAGCAGATAGCCTTAGGTGGGACAATGAGGGAAGGTCCTCATGGGAAGGTGACTTTTAAGCTGAGATCTCAATAACCGGGAGCTAGGCGGTTGGAGATCTAGACGAAGAGCATTCCAGGCAGAGGCAACAGCTAGGGAGAGGCAGGTTAGAGGACCCAGAGGTAGCCAGTGTGGCTGGGCCTGGGGAAGGAGAGAAGGACAGGAAGAGAAGAGATGGGAGAGACAAGAAGGAGCCAGTGACTGTTGAGGCTTACGACATTTGGGAAGGATTTTGGATTTCATTCTAAATGCAATGGGATAATGCATTGCATGCATTTCCTTTTTATTTCATCAAAATATTTTATTTTCCTTGGATGTACTTTATTTAAACTTCAGTCATATTTGTTCTTTCAGTGCCTATTTTCATTCTATCTGTAACATTTGTAATCTTATAAACTTAGGAAAATACTTTTCTGTTTTACTCTTGTTACTGAACCAGGTTCGTTTTTGCCCGCCTCCCAGAAAGCCAAACACTGACATGACGAGATTGCAGCAGAGAGAGAATTTACTCATAAGGCAGCCATGTGAGGAAGCGAGAGCCTGAGCCTCAAATTCACTTCCCCGAAAATAGGGACTCAGGGATATTTATGGGATGGGGGCAAGGTGGTCTGAATGTGGAGAGAGGTGGTTGGAGGTGAGGAGAGGTGAGGTAACTGATGATCTACGCAAGTGTAGTCAGACTCCATGCCTCTTCACAGGACCCATGTTCACAAAATGGCAGTATTAGCATAATCTGAGGATGGAGTTTTTAGCCTCTTGACGTCAGAAAGTCGCCTATCAGACATCTGCATGGGTCCAGTTGATGGGCTGGTGGTCTCAACTGGCCTGAAGTGGACAAGGAGTTCTAATTCCTGAAAAACAGCTCACACACCCATTACCATGGTGACCCAGGCCCCAGGGAGATGTTATCTATAGGAGCCTAGTGAGAGTCAGACAGCACATTGCCTAAACAGCACAGTTAACCATGGGTGGGTTAAACAGCTAAAAGCTGTAATCAGTAATTGCAAAAAGGAAGAAAGACTTTAGTTCCTAGCTAATCATCAATGGCTAACCCTCTGCTGATTTCACTGTTATCTTTAAAGATCAGACCCTGCTAATTTCTCCCTTTATAATTTCCTTTTCATAGTTTAATTGCCCTTTTCTGGACCTTTTGTTTCCATCATATCTTCTTTAAGGTGTGGCAAGCTGCTCTTTCCAGGTGGGTGTGCATCACACTTTCTCCCTGGTTGTTATGTGTCCTGCTGTGATTCCACCTGGTGCCTTTTGTGATGGTGCTCTGGCATAAGACTGAAAAATCTTGCTCTCCTGAAATATCTCCAACACTTCCTATGAACCTTATATTCACTTTCCTGTATAAACTACTTCACTTCCAAAAGCTGTTGATATTTTAAGACTTTCTGTACTTAGATGTGAGAAATTGTAGCTATTAAGATGTACTTCTCAATTCAAGTTTATTTTCTGGTACTAGGCACTTTGTCTAATTAAGTTGCTGTTGTTATCTCTCCTGGCTCATCTTATGTGCTATGCTTTCTTCAGATTGCTTTATTTTTTTAAATGTATTTCCATATGCATGCATAATGGCTTTAGGGTTCTCTGATATATGTAAATTTAAATTTTGTGCTCTGTTTTCCATCGTTTTGATACAAGTTAAATATATCTATGCTGTATGCATCTTCTATATTATATATAATATATTATAATTATATAAATATATAATTATATAAAATATATATTTTATATATGTAATACATAATATATAATATATAATCCACATATGTAATACATAGGTATATAAAACGTATGTAACATATATATTTAGCATGTATATATATCAAATATTTAAATTATTCTGTTGTAGAAATATAGTCATTTTTGGAGAATTGAAAATATAGAAGTAAAAAAATATAATTAAATTTGTCTCTAATATCACTGACTATATATAATCACTATTAATATTTTAGTATAATATCCCAGTCATACATACATACATATATGCACACACCTACATGTATATATCTTTTAAAATGTGACCCTATTGTATACATTCCTTTCCAATATTTTTCATTTAATATATCTTATACATTTTTCCAGATCAGTTTTAAGAACTACGTTTTATTCTTTCATTTACTCTGATTTAACCAATCCTTTTATTAATTTGGTCTTTTAACACCATAATTAATATATCTTTGCAGACACATTTTTATGCACATCTGTAACTGTTTCCTTAGAATAATTAGGAATGGAGTAATTGGGTGAGAGGCCATGTGCATTTTGAAGGTTTTTTGATATGCATTGCCAAATTACCTTCTGAGAAGTTTTACCCATTTGTACTCTGCTAGCAGTGTGCCACGGTGCCTATTTCTCATAAGCTCTAACCTGTTATTTTTATCCATTTCATACATACATCTAACAATGGATTTGAACTTTTTAAAAAATTTTAATTGAGTTTGTAATAGTTTACATCGATGTGAGATTTCAGTTGTACGTTATTTCTTGACTGTCACCACATAAGTGCTCCCCTTCACCCCCTGTGGCCACCCCCACCCCCCTTCCCCTGGTAACCACTGGACTGTTTTCTTTGTCCATGTGTTTGTTCATATTCCACATGAGTGAAATTATCTGGCGTTTGCCTTTCTCAGTCTGGCTCATTTCGCTTAACATAATTCCCTCCAGGTCCGTCCATGTTGTTGCAAATGGGATGATTTAGTCCTTTTTTATGGCTGAGTAGTATTCCATTGTATATATACACCACATTTGCTTTATCTAATCATCAGTTGATGGGCACTTGAATTCTTTCCATGTCCTGGCTATTGTGAATAGTCCTGCAATGAGCATAGGGGTACATATGTTACTTTGGATTGTTGATTTCACATTGTTTCTGTAGATGCCCAGTAGTGGGATAGCTGGGTCGTATGGTAGTTCTATTTTTAGTTTTTTCAGGAATCTCCATACTATTTTCCATAGTGGCTGCACCAGTTTGCATTCCCACCAGCAGTGTATGAGGGTTCCCTTTCTCCACACCCTCTCCGACATTTGTTATTTTTAGTCTTAGTGATTATAACCATTTGAACAGGTGTAAGGTGGTATCTCAGTGTAGATTTGATTTTCATTTCCCTGATCACTAGTGATGTTGAACATCTTTTCATGTGTTTATTGGCCATCTGTATATCTTCTTGGGAAAAATGTTCATATTCTCTGCTCATTTTTTGATCGGATTGTTTGTTTTTTTATTGTTCAGTTGTGTGAGTTCCTTATATATTATGGAGATTAACCCCTTGTCAGTTATATGATTTGCAAATATTTTCTCCCAATTGGTGGGTTGTCTCTTTGTTTTGCTTCTAGTTTCTTTTGCCTTGCAGAAGCTCCATAGTCTGATGAACTCCCACTTGTTTATTTTTTCTTCTGTTTCCCTTGTCTGAGAAGACATGGTATTTGAAAAGATCCTTTTTAGTTCGATGTCAAAGAGTGTACTACCTATATTATCTTCCAGGAGTTTATGATTTCAGGACTGATCTTCAAGTCTTTGATCCATTTTGAGTTTATTTTTGTGTATGGCATGAGATAACGGTCTACCTTCATTCTTTTGCATGTGGCTGTCCAGTTTTCCCAACACCGTTTATTGAAGAGACTGTCTTTTCTCCATTATGTGTTCTTGGCACCTTTGTCAAAGATCTAGCTGTTGTAGATGTGCAGCTTTATTTCTGGGCTTTCAGTTCTGTTCCATTGATCTATGTGCCTAATTTTGTACCAGTACCATGTCATTTTGATCACTATGGCTTTGTAGTACGTTTTGAAGAGAGGGATTGTGATACCTCCAGCTTTGTTCTTTTTTTTCAGGATTGCCGTAGCAATTCGGGATCTTTGGTTGCCCCAAATGAATTTTAGGATTCTTTGTGCTATTTCCATGAAAAATGTCATTGGGATTCTGATAGGGATTGCATTGAATCTGTAGCTTGCTTTGGGTGGTATGGACATTTTAACTATGTTTATTCTTCCAATCCATGTGTTTGGAATGTCTTTCCATCTGTTTATGTTGTTATCAATTTTTTTCAGTAATGTCTTATACTTTTCATTGTGTAAGTCCTTCACCTCCTTGGTTAAATTTATTCCTAGGTACTTTATTCTTTTAGTTGCGATTGTAAATGGAATTGTGTTCTTGAGTTCTCTTTCTGTAATTTCGTTATTGGAGTATAGAAAAGCAAGTGATTTTTGTAAGTTGTTTCCGTACCCTGCAACTTTACTGTAGTTGTTAATTATTTATATTAGTTTTCTGATGGATTCTTTGTGGTTTTCTATATATAAGATCATGTCGTCTGCAAACAGCAAGAGTTTCACTTCTTCACTTCCTATTTGGATTCC
Organism: Equus quagga; assembly: GCF_021613505.1. Lineage (NCBI taxonomy): Eukaryota > Metazoa > Chordata > Mammalia > Perissodactyla > Equidae > Equus > Equus quagga. The sequence continues at coordinate 5,858,911 of NC_060279.1, read as the reverse complement.
TTTTATTTTCTCTTGCCTAATTTCTCTGACCAAAACCTCCAGTACTATGTTGAATAAGAGCGGTGATAATGGGCATCCTTGTCTTGTTCCTGTTCTTAGGGGGATGGCATTCAGTTTTTGTCCATTGAGTATGACGTTGGCTGTGGCTTCGTCATATATGGCCTTTATTATGTTAAGTTAATTTCCTTCTATCCCCATTTTGTTAAGAGTTTTTGTCATAAATGGCTGTTGGATCTTGTCAAATGCTTTCTCTACATCTATTGAGATGATTGTGTGGTTTTTATTCCTCAATTTGTTGATGTGGTGTATCACAGTGATTTGAGGATGTTGAACCATCCTTGTGTCCCTGGTATGAATCCCACTTGATCACGATGGATGATCCTTTTGATGTATTGCTGAATTCGGGTTGCCAAAATTTTGTTGAGGATTTTTGCATCTATGTTCATCAGTGATAGTGGCCTATAGTTTTCGTTTTTTGTTCTGTACTTGTCAGACTTTGGTATCAGAGTGATGTTGGCCTTGTAGAATGTGTTAGGAAGTGTTCCATCTTCCCTAATTTTCTGGAATAGCTTGAGAGGGATAGGTGTTAAATCCTCTCTGAAATTTTGGTAGAATTCCCCAGGGAAGCTGTCTGGTCCTGGGGTTTTATTCTTTGGGATGCTTTTGATTACTGTTTCCATCTCTTTCATTGTGATTGGTCTATTCAGATTGTCTGTTTCTTCTTGAGTCTGCCTTGGGAGGTTGTAAGAGTCCAAGAATTTATCCCTTTCCTCTTGGTTAGCTGTTTTGTTGTCATATAGTTTTCATAGTATTCTCTCATTGTATTTTTGTGGTGTTTGTTATTTCTCCTCTTTCACTTCTGATTTTGTTTATCTGAGCTTCCTCTTTTTTTCTTTGTAAGTCTGACTAGGATTTTGTCAATTTTATTTATCTTCTCAAAGAAGCAACTCTTTGTTTTGTTGATCCTTTCTACTGCCTTTTTTGTTTCAATAGCATTTTTTTCTGCTCTGACTTTTATTATTTCTCTCCTTCTGCTGACTTTTGGCTTTGTTTGTTTTTCTTTTTCTAATTCAGTTAGGTGTAATTTGAGATTGCTTATTTGCGATTTTTCTTGTTTGTTAAGGTGTGACTGTATTGTGATGAATTTCCCTTTTAGTACAGCTTTTGCTGCATCCCATGTGAGTTGGTATGGTATATTATCATTTTCATTTGTCTCCAGATGTTGTTTGATTTCTCCTTTAATTTCTTCAATGATCCATTGCTTGTTCAATAGCATGTTATTTAGTCTCCACATCTTTGTCCCTTTCTCAGCTTTTTTCTTGTAATTAATTTCTAGCTTTTTAGCATTATGATTGGAAAAAATGCTTGTTATTATTTCAATTTTCTTAAATTTATTGAGGCTTGCCTTGTTTCCCCACCTATGGTCTTTCCTTGAGAATGTTACGTGAGCACTTGAGAAGAATGTATATTCTGCTGTTTTGGATGGAATGTTCTATATATGTCTATTAAGTCCAACTGGTTTAAGTTTTCATTTAGTTCCACTGTTTCCTTGTTGATTTGCTGTGTGGATGATCTATCATTGATGTGAGTAGAGTGTTGATTTGCCCTACTATTATTGTATTTTTATTAATATCTTCTTTCAGGTTTGTTAATAGTTGCTTTATGAACTTTGATGTTCCTGTGTTGGGTGCATAGATGTTTATAAACATTATTTCATCTTGATGGAGTGTCCCTTTGATCATTATATACTGCCCCTCTTTGTCTCTCTTTACCTGTCTTATCTTGAAGTCCACTTAGTCTGATATGAGTACTGCGACACCTGCTTTCTTTTGTTTGCCATTAGCTTGGAGTATTGTCTTCTATCCTTTCACTCTGAGCCAGAGTTGATCACTGGAGCTGAGATGTGTTTCCTGGATGCAGCATATTATTAGGTCTTGTTCTTTAATCCCTATCGCTGCTCTATGTCTTTTTATTGGAGAATTCAATCCATTTACATTTAGGGTTATTGATGTCTGACAGCTTAACTACTGTCATTTTATCACTCGTTTTCCCGTTTTTCTGCTTTTCCTTTGTTTCTCCTCCTTTTGGTTTTGGTCTACCCATTGAATTTTGTAGTTTTTTATGAATGTGTTTTTTGTTTTCTCCTTATTTATTCTTTGTGTCTCTGTTCTGCTTTTTTGTTTAGTGGTTACCCTGAGGTTTGTATTCAAAATCTCATGTATAAGATACTCCATTTTTTGATGGCCTCTTATTTTCTTAGTCTAAACTGATTCAGTCCCTTTCCTTGTCCCCTCCTAAGTTGTTTGCCTCATATCTTATTCCATCTTGTGTTGTGAGTTTGTGGCTAAAATGACAGGATTATCTTTGTTTTTGATGTTTTCCTTCCCTTTAGCTTAATTCTTTACTTGAGTATTTGCTATCCTAATCTGATTCTGTCTACCTACTTATCTCCCTGCTCTATGTTTTGTGACCCCTTTCTCCCTTTTTTTTTTTTTCAGGTATGAGGCACTTCCTGAGGATTTCTTTTTCTTTTTCTTTTTCTTTTTTTTTTTTTAAAGCTTGGCACCTGGGCTAACAACTATTGCCAATCTTATTTTTTTTTTCTGCTTTATCTCCCCAAACCCCCCCTGTACACAGTTGTATATCTTAGTTGCAGGTCCTTCTAGTTGTGGGATGTGGGACGCCGCCTCAACGTGGCCTGACGAGCGGTGCCATGCCCATGCCCAGGAACTGAACCCTGGGCCGCCGCAGTGGAGCGCGTGAACTTAACCACTCGGCCATGGAGCTGGCCCCGAGGATTTCTTGTAGAGGGGGTGGTCTCATGGCTACGAAGTCCCTTAGCTTTTGTTTGTCTGTGAAAGTTTTTGTTTCTCCTTCATATCTGAAGGATATTTTTGCTGGATAGAGTATTCTTGGCTGAAGAAACTTGTCTTTTAAAGATTTGACTATGTTGTTTCCTTCTTCCTAGCTTGTAAGTTTTCTGCAGAGAAATCCGCTGAAAGCCTGTTAGGGGTTCCTTTGTAGGTTATTTTCTTCTTCCTTTCTGCCCTTAGTATTCTTTCTTTGTCCTTTATTCTTGCCAGTTTTAATGCTATATGCCTTGCAGTAGGTCTTTTTACATTAAGAAATCTGGGAGATCTGGAAACTTCTTCCACACAGATTTCCCTCTCTTTCCCTATGTTTGGGAAGTTCTCTGCTATTATTTCTTTGAACATGCTTTCTGCTCCATTCTCCTTCTCTTCTCCTTCTGCAATACTGATCATTGTTATCTCGCATTACTCATTGCATCGGATATTTCTCGGAGTCTTTCTTCATTTCTTTTTAGTGTTAGTTCTCTCTCCTCCTCTGTCTGAAGCATTTCAACATGTCTATCTTCAATTATGCTAATTCACTCCATGATGTCCACTCAAGCGTTCAGGGAATCCACATTTTGTTTCATCTCTTCCATTGTGTCTTTCATCTCCCATATTTCTGATTGATTCTTCTTTATAGTTTCAATCTCTTTTGTGAAGTAGCTCCTGAACTCATTGAATTGTTTCTCTACGTTCTCTTTCACCAAGTTGAGTTTTTTGATGATAGCTATTTTGAATTCATTGTCATTTAGATTACATATTTCTCTGTCCTCAGGACTGAATTCTGGATGCTTGTCATTTTCTCTCTTGTCTCGAGATTTGATGTAGTGTCTGATGTTGTTAGAGAAGTTAGGTTGGGTCTTATGTATTCTGATATTATTTGGTTGCAGATACTGCCTATCGCCACTGGGTGGGGGTTGAGAGCCACGTATTCTGAGCCCTCTGCCTTCAGCTGGGTTCCCAGGCAGTGGAGCCTCCCTGGGTGGGTTGGGGAGGGGTGCTTTCTTCTGTGTGCTCTCTCGGCTTTCTGGCTCTTGCTATCCGGTCTCCTGGGGTCTTGGCTTGATGAGGTCACCCCCCACGAAAGCTTTCGTCCCATTAAAGGGCTTCCCTCTAGGCTGCAAGGGCTCTAGGGAGTCCTTGGTGATCCCGCGAATGAGCACCCCCTCCCCCATTCCTTCACTCACAGAACCTCCTGCGGTGGTGGATCACAGTCTTTAGGGGAATGAGCATTGTCCTCTCTTCCCCTGTTCCAGCTCCGCTAAGGGCGGCTCCAGCCTCTCCTCCTTCCCTCTCTCTGACATTTTTTGTGTTGTTTTAGGATGTCCTCTGTTGGAGTATGGGTGCCCCTATTTGTTGTATGTTGGAGAGGAGAGAGTCCCAGGAAGGTGCACTCCACCATGATGCTGACGTCACTCTGGATTTGAACTTTTATTGAAAATTTCACCTTCCTTATCCAGTATGTTGAGAGAGAAAGATTGTAAATTACCATCTGTTCTGTAGATGAAAAGCATTGTTAGTACTTATCTAAAGTATGTGTCTGTAGTTATTGTTGCATGTCTTTCATAGATTGTTAGAATTCAAAATTTGTTGCCTGTGTATACTGAACAAGATAGAGGTACCCTTCACTAAACTGTTATTCACAGACAGATTTTCCAGTCCTCTCTTGCCCACCTGTTTTGAAGAAGCAGTCTGTTGTACACAGGAGCTGGTGTAGAGCTAGAAGTCTTCAGCTTTCAATCCTTGTTGTTCTCTTGGCTTCAGCACTTGTTTACTTTGTGACATGTAATCTTTCCAGGCACCTCTTTTCTCATCCGTAAAATCAGAATGACAATTTCTGTTCAGAATACCTTAAAGCATTTCTGTGAGGAGCAAGTGAGATAATGTATATGAAAGTAATTTATATACGCTAATATACTTTACATATATGAAATGTATTTTTTTCATATTAACCAGAATTCTGCCTAAGGAGAAGATAGTTGGGCAAAGTGGAAGGAGATTAAAATCTAAAACAAGTGTCAGCAATAAATATTTGAGATTAATGGTGCTTGTGTCTAATTTTGTGGATATTTAAAAATGTACTTTTATATATTAAATTCCTTCTTTCTCAATGTCTATTATAGTTCATTTTCCTAATGGAAACAGTAAAAGGTCGGGGAAAAGGGTTGGAAAGATGGAAAGTGGTAGGAATATTTCTTGAGACCAGTTTCAATAATTCTCATATACTTTGGGGGAGAACATTGCTAAGCATGTCTGATATGGATTTAGCAAGTATTAGATCTGCAATCCATGAATTTCTACTCAGCTTAAATGGATTAGCTGGGAACATTTACTTTTATTGCTGCTAGTCTTGAAATTTTATTATTCAGTAATTTGATTGTGAAAGTACAATGAGCTCATTCAGGCCCAAGCTGTTTTTTGCTACATAGGCTCAGAAATAGGGCTTTGGAAAAAGGGAAAACCCTTCTGTCTAGTGGCAAGTACAGGTCTGTCATTTATATTACATCACCTTGCTCTTTAAGTAGTTTATGGAATTTTACTGTATGCACCCAGATCTCTCAAAGGTGAATAGTTTTGTGTCTTAGGTATCTGAATATTTTTCATAATTAAAATTTAAGATTTTGTATCCACACGGAGAATGGCTCCTATAATAATATGATCATTTTTTTTCTTAGCATTTTCACTTAAAATCTAGTAATGGCCTTAAGATTTTATCTTGTCTCCCAATACACACATAGGTGTATATTGTGTTGCTAGAATATTTTTAGAGCTAAAATTGAATTACTAAGCATTTACGTAGAAATGGGGCAGGACCTTTTGAACTCATCCTTCTGCCCTACTATTGGGTTCTTGTCATATATCTGAGATATAAAGATGAATAAGACTAGATCTCTCTCTTAAAGAGCTCACAATCTTAGAGGAAGAGAGAAACATGATACACTGTAACACTGTAATACTAGCTTAGGGAAATTCTATTTCCTTGTATAAAATGAACATGGTAATAATACTAGCTCCCTCACGGGGATATTGTTATGATTAAATGAGTTAAAGTGCTTAACCTAAGGCTTATACATTGTAATCACCCAATAAATGTTAGCTGCTGTTACTGCTTTTGCTGGTGTTATTGATAGGTGTAAGATTGAGATCTACTGAATGGGAACAGAGAGGAGAGAGTAATTGCTACGTAGGAGTGTTAGTTAAAGACAACAAGATTCATTAACTTTACAGTTTTTTTTGTGTTGTTTTTCATTGACTGAGTTTCAGATTTTTCTAACGTGTGAATATATGTAAATCCAAAATTGAATTTATGCATACCATACTAATGTCAAACTGATTCCTTAAATTTATCAGAAGGCGTTTGGAAACAGACTAGGAGACTATGTCACTGTGATTCATTGTTCAAGGTGCAGCCTAGTGCCCTGTACAATTAGGTGCTTAACAGATGCTTTTTGTTCCTTTCTTTTAAACATTTTTGCTTATTGACCCAGATGTCCCTTTGAGTGAGCTGTGAGTGGGCATAAGACGTACGCATTTGGTGACTACTGAGAAGTACTTATTTGAGGTGTTCTTATTAATGTAATTTTTAAGCGAATCCTTTTTAGTTTAACCCTTCGAGATACATTTTTATGAGTTTACATCCTTTTTCTTTTCGGATTTACGTGCACCTCAGCCACACTTGCTATTCCATTTTCCTGAAATGCTCCTTCACTTCTTCCAGTGCTGAAAAGATACCTCATCTGAGAGGACTTCCTCTCCGCCCTCTCTAAAGTAGCAGCTCCAGCTACTCTCATTCCTCTTCCCTTCTTCATCACCTTCTTCTTTCATTTTAGCACCTGACAAAAGCATGGCACAGCTGCAATTTTAATAACGATAGTGCCTAACATTTATATAACATTTTCCATTTTTTTTAAGGCATTTAAGATTCTTAACTAGTTCACAGTGTCCTTTAGAGATAAGTATTGAATGTATGGAGAAGGGAGATGAATATCAGTAGAGAGCAGAGAGGCACAAACAGTCAGGGAAGAAGAATAATGCTCTGAAAAGATGGTTGAAAAGACAGGAAGTTAACTTTCCACTGAATTTCCCTGCTAGTCATTTGTAGAGACAAGGAGTGGAAAACTATTTTTGATTGAGGGCTATTCATGACCAGAGAAAATCCAGAAGTCAAAGTTGAAAATAGAAGACTCCTATTCTGAGAGAGAACTCTAGATTCATTCATTCATTAAACAATTATTTTTAAGTTTCTCTTATGTGCTGGGCACTGTTCTCAGCATCCAGGATATATCAATGAATGACAAAGTCCTGCTGTTGTGGAGCTCAAATTTTTGGTGTAGCGAGTCACACAATAAACAAGTTAACATATAATGCAATGCTAGGTATTGATAGGTATTATGAAAAATTAGCCAGCCCTGGTGGTGAAGATTTGGTGCTCTCACTACCACAACCAGGGTTCATTTCCAGTCAGGGAACCACACCACTCATCTGTCAGTTGTCACACTGTGGCAGCTGCATGTTGCTGTGATGCTGAAAGCTGTGCCACTGGTATTTCAAATACCAGCAGGGTCACCCAGGGTGGCCAGGTTTCACTGGAGCTTTCAGACTAAGACAGACTAGGAAGAAGGACCTGGCCACCTACTTCTGAAAAATTGGCCGTGAAGACCCTATGAACAGCAGTAGAGCATTGGCTGATAGAGCTCTGAAAGGTGAGAGGATGGCGCAAAGAGACCCGGCAAAGTTCTGCTCTGCTGCACACAGGGTCTGTCGGAGTCAGAACCGACTCCACGGCACTAACAACAAATGAAAAAGTTAACAGATTATGCGAAAAGTGAAAAAAGTGAATAAAGTAGGAGGAGGATGGTGTTTAGTTGGATGGTCAGGGAAACCTCAACAGTTTAGTGACATTTGAGCAGAGACCTGAATGACGTGATGCAGTAGAGAGCCCTAGTAATCCTAGCAGTAGAGGAGTCCAGGCAGAGGGAATAGCAAGTGCAAAGATTCTGAGGTAGGAGTCTGCTTAGCTTATCCAGAGACCAGCAAGAAAATCAACGTGACTGGAGCCGAGGATGAGGGGGAGCATGGCAGAAACACAGTCAAGAGGTAGCCTGAGGTCAGATCACATAGGCCCTGTGTGGTGTGAAATCATAAGGAGAGACTTTGGATTTTTCTAAGACCAGTGTTTCTGAAACTGAGGTTGTGATCCATTGGTAGATTGTGAACTCTAAATTGTAAACAGCAACTAGCCTTAAAAACCAGTATAAAATATTAGTATATTGCACATACAGAGGATAAAAATTGTTTCATGGAACATTTTTCAGGTGTGAGGTGTGTGCGTGCGTGCACGCGTGTGTGTGTATATTGGTTCTAACGGAGCTTATGGTTCTTAGATTCTGGTAAAGAAAAAAAGACAATGTGTGGGAGCCACTGATCTAGTCTTATCCCCCAGTTTTATAGATGAGGAAACTGAGTTGGGACGTCCTCAAAGGCCCATGTGTCTTCTCCCTTGGTGTGGTATTCTTGCTCCCCTCGGCTCCCGTCTACACGCAGTATGCGTCTGTATGTTGGTATCACTGACTCCACACTGAATTAGTTCTAATTTCTAAATGAAGAGAAGGAATTAAAAACTTTATTTAGGGGCCGGCCCCATGGCTGAGTGGTTAAGTTCATGCCCTCCGCTCCGGCGGCCCAGGGTTTCGCTGGTTTGGATCCTGGATGTGGACATGGCACCACTCATCAGGCCGTGCTGAGGCGGCGTCCCACATAGCACAGCCAGAGGCACTCACAACTAGAATATACAACTATGTACTGGGGGGCTTTGGGGAGAAGAAGAAGAAAAAAAGAATTTTGGCAACAGATGTTAGCTCAAGTGCCAATCTTTAAAAGAAAAAAAAGGTAAAACACAACCATGGTTAAACTAAAAAAAAAAACAACTTTATTTAGTCAATACCATATCAACAAGTACCCACTTCAGTTGTGTTTTGTGATCCTGTTTTACACCATTTGTTTTATTTTCCTTTACTTTCTCTATTTTCTTAAATGTCCTTTTACTTCTCTAGAAAAGAAAGCTATACAGAGAGAAAGGGAGAGAAAGAAATCTGGGACCAAGAGAAAAAGAGAGAAAGGGAGAGTCATTCCAAATCCAGGAGAGAAAATAGAGAGACAGCCAAGGCTTAGAGAGAAGTAGGACATCCTTGCCTTGTCTTCTGTTCCTGCTGTCTCCGTGAGCCCCTCAGCCCCTTCCCAAAGGCCCTGGCCTCCTGGGGAGGCAGTGCTGGTGGAGAAGTGAGTCCGTCCACTTTCAAAGATGTGCGTTGGGAATTTACCACTAAAACCTGCCCTCTGGCTCTCAGAGTGAGGACTCAGTGATGAGCCCAGCGAGGAGAGTAGGCTCCTAGAGAGCAGGGTTATCTTATGCTCCTCTGCACTCGCAGGCCTGGAGGCCCTCAGAAACAGTTTGCTTGACTGTTCCTGTGTCTTACAGCTAAATTCTTTCTTATAGGAACAATAAATAGAGGATTAGGCTCAACAGAGATTTAATTTTGGAGAATTTCTAAGGGTAAATTCATGAAATTTGATGAAATTAATCCAAGGGTTAATAAAAAGATTCTTTCACACACACACCCCTACCCCCGCCCAGATTAAATCTTTTTTAAAATGTCACAAGGAAGATATTATCGAAATAGTTTAACAGGATTTTAAAAATCCTTTTAATTGCTTGAAGCCCTGTTTTGTAATTTATTAGGTGTTACAAAGCAGGTGAAGAGGATTCACTGAATGTCACTCATTTTCCATAAGAGTGGCTGTTTGAACTGATAATTTCTTCAGGGCTAAAAAAAAAAACCCTTTAAACTTGGGGCTGGTTGGGGGAAGGATCAAAAAAGAACTCAGATTAGACATTTTTATGCAACGGATTAGACGGAAATAGAAGTGTTGACCTGGCATCTGGTGCTTTTTCATTCAAACATTTCTTAAAGCCCTGATGACTGGAGGGGATATATTAAAAACCAAAAGAAACTTTTAACTTATAAATCAGAATGGGAAACCTGTTTTTCTTAATAGTTAATATCTATAATTTATTGACTGCCTACTGTGTATTAAGTCCTTTTCATGTAAGGGAACAGTTTCAGGTTGAAATAAACCCGAGGTTATACTGTGAGCAAGGGCCAGGGCCTGGATTCGAACCTGTTTAGCCTGGAAACCCATGCACTTTCTCATCTACCACAACTGGGGCCAAGAGGTTTCAAATTCTGTCATTTTTTAGGGTGTGGCTTTCTTCTGCATTTTTGTAGTTGCAGAGAGAAGCGAAGACTTTTGATTTCCTTTTTGAAAACTCAATTTCTAGACCAAACTAGTGATACAAATTTTCTTCAACAAGTCGTAATTCATACTTTGATACTCAATTAGGGCCTCTAAAAAATTATTATGATTTAATGTAAAATGACTGTGTGGCATGGATATGTTGAGATCCTCATTGAACATTAGGTGGCACTCTTCCATCATTGGAAACATTCTTTCAGAAAAAGATATTCTTTATGGATTTTATTAGTTGCTTATTCATTTTAGTCATATTGATGTGACATATGAATACCATTCATCTAGAAAGCACAAAGGACACTGGACCACATATTATGTCTCATAATAATCATACACTTTTCCCTTTCATAAATTAGAAAACTGAAGCCTAAATGATGAAAAGAATGGCCTCCTTTGGGATTTTTAGAATCTGTTGCTCCACCAAAATATCCTTTATCTTATTTTTTAAAAAAACCCTAAAACCATAAACTACTACATTAAAATAATCTGTGAATCACATAATATGAGCAGAAGCGTTCCAAAGGGTAGAAAAGATTATCCTCTGTAGCTGATCAGATAGACTGTCTGGTGATCGGTACTTCTAACCCTTGCTGGTAGGGCCAAGGCTTTCACCACTTGTATAGAGGCACATTCATGCTCACAGCCACTTGAACCTGCATCACTTGACCATGCACATAGTATTTTTTCCAGTGACTGATACTCAAAAGTACTCAAACTCATTCCTTTTCTCATGAGGGTTTTGCTAACAGAATCAGTAGCCAATTTTAGTTAATGCTGAATAGTACTAATTTGTAGTGCATGCAAATCTACGTGCGTATTTTGCATCTGCAGCATTTGGTATTTGAAATAGAGGAAAACTGGAACCAGTTTGGTTTGCATAGAGCTATCCGCCTCTGTCTCTGCAACCAGGGCCACTACGTCCTGCCATGCATGTTTGACTGCACAACTATGAGTGAATTGGAGATATGCTTATTTATTACATATTTTTTAAATAGATGTCAGTAAAATGTTCCGAGGAAAGCACAACTTTTTCTGATTTGCACAGAAGTGATAGGTCGGCTAAAGAACAAACGGGCTTCTCAAATTTCACCTCAAGGACACTGGCACTTAGTGCCATTGGCACTTTTCCTAGAGAGAAAAAAGAGAAGAGGGAGCACAGGAGAGAGGAGGTGATAAAAGAAATAACATTCCAGGATCCGTCTAAGTTGCTAAAAAGTGAGGGTCAGGATGGGTTTAGCAGCCTCCACAGTGGAGGCAGGATGCCTTCCCATTGTATCTGCCCTCTAACGCCACTTTCAGGTCATACTGGCTTTTTTGTTTCTTGGATTCACAAAGCTCCATTTCCCCCTCAAAGTTTTATACTTTTTGTTTCCGTGGAATATTTTCCCTCCAGGTTTCTGCGTGAATGGCTTCCCCTCATCCTGGTTTTGCTTCATGTGACATCTCCTCATAGATGGCTTTCCTGTCGATTCTAGTTCAGGGAGAACTCCTAGCTCTCTGTCTTTAATTATTAACACATTTACTTATATATTCTATTGTCTTTGTAACACTTATTATTACACAAATTATACTGTTTATTTTTTTACATCGTGTGAGGAGGGATGGATAATTAGGAGGCAAGCTGTGTCTAGAATGTCCCCAGTGTCTGCTGCAGTGCCTGGCAAAAGGAAGTAGCTCACTATTTGTTGACTGAATGAAGGAATGAATAAAGTCAACTTTCAGGCATGACTAACTGTTCATTTGATAATGGCCAGTAGATAAGTTCTGCTCATAAATTTTATTTGTTCATTCAACAAATATTTAATACTTACTATATGCCATGCATGCACAGGCATACCTTGTTTTATTATGCTTTGCTTTATTGCACTTTGCAGATACTGTGTTTTTTGTAAATTGAAGGTTTTTGACAACCCTTCATCAAGCAAATCTATTGGCATCATTTTTCCAACAGCATTTGTTCACTTGTGTCTCTGTGTCACATTTTGGTAATTCTCACACTATTTAAAACATTTTCATTATTATTATATTTGTTATGGTGATCTATGATCAGTGATTCTTTTTTTTTTTTTGCTTGAGGAACATTAGGCCTGAGCTAACATCTGTGCCATTCTTCCTCTATTTTATATGTGGGATGCCTCCACAGCATGGCTGACGAGTGGAGTAAGTCCATGCCCGAGATCTGAACCTGTGAACCCAGGCTGCCAAGTGGAGCATGTGGAACTTTCATCACTCCACCGTGGGGCTGGCCCCCTGATCTGTGATCAGTGATTTTTGATGTTACTATTGTAATTGTTTGGGGGCACCATGAACCCTACCCATTATAAGACAGCAAACTTAAATTGATAAATGTGTGTGTTCTGACTGCTCTACTGACTGGCTGTTCCCCTGCCTCTCTCCCTGTCCTCAGGCCTCCCTATTCCCTGAGATACACCAATATTGAAATTAGGCTAATTAATAACCCTACAATGGCCTCTAAATGTCCCAGGTGAAAGGAAGAGTCTGTGTCTCTCACTTTAAATCAAAAGCCAGAAATAGGGGGCAAGCCCCTTGGCCGAGTGGTTAAGTTCTCACACTCCACTTTGGCAGCCCAGGGTTTTGCCAGTTTGGATCCTGGGTGCAGACCCAGCACTCCTAATCAAGCCATGCTTAGGTGGCCTCCCACAAGCACTACCAGACACACTCACAACTAGAATATAGGACTACGTACTTGGGGCCTTTGAGGAGGAGAAGAAGAAGAAAAAAAAGATTGGCAACAGATGTTAGCTCAGGTGTCAATCTTTGAAAAAAAAAAAGCTAGAAATGATTCAGCTTAGTGAGGAAGGTGTGTTGAAAGCTGAGAGGCCAAAAGCTAGGCCACTTGCACCAGTTAGCCAAGTTGTAAATGTGAAGGAAAAGTTCCTGAATGAAATTAAAAGTGCTACTCCAGTGAACACACAAATGATAAGAAAGCACAACAGGCTAATTGCTGATATGGAGAAAGTGGTCTGGATAGGAGAGCAAACCAGCCACAGCAGTCTCTTAGGCCAAAGCCTCATCCAGAGTGAGGCCCTAACTGTCTTCAATTCTGTGAAGGGTGAGAGAGGTGAGGAAGCTTGAAGCTAGCAGAGGTTGGTTCATGAGGTTTAAGGAAAGAAGCTTTCTCCATTACACAAAAAAATTGTTAATTACATTAACAATTAGTAAAGCAGCAAGTGCCGATGTAGAAACTGCAGCACATGATCCAGGACATCTAGTTAAGATAATTAATGAAGGTGGCTACACTAAACAACAGATTTTCAATGTAGATGAAACAGCCTTATATTGAAAGACGATACCATCTAGGACTTTCATAGCTAGAGAAGAGAAGTCAGTGTCTGGCTTCAAAGTTTCAAAGGACAGGATGATAATGCAGGTGTTGATTTTAAGTTGAAGCTAATGCTCATTTCCCATTCTGAAAATCCTAGGGCCCTTAAGAATTATGCTAAATATACTCTGCCTGTGCTCTCTAAATGAAACAACAAAGTCTGGATGACAGCACATTGTTTACTGAATATTTTAAGCCCACTGTTGAGAGCTACTCCTCAGAAAAACATTCCTTTCAAAATATTGCTGCTCATTGACAATGCACCTTGTCACCCTGATGGAGATGTACAGTGATATTAACATTGTTTTCCTGCCTGCTAGCACAACATCCATTCTGTAGCCCATGGATCAAGGAGTCATTTTGACTTTCAGGTCTTATTATTTAAGAAATACATTTCATGAGGCTATAGGTGCCATAGATAGTGATTCCTCTGATGGATCTGGGCAAAGTAAATTGAAAACCTTCTGGAAAGTATTTAGCCTTCTAGATGCCATTAAGAAAATTCATGATTCATAGGAAGAGGTCAAAATATCAACATTAACAGGAGTTTGGAAGAAGTTGATCCCAACCCTCATGGATGACTTTGAGGGGTTCAAGACTTCAGTGAAGGAAGTAACTGCAGATGTGGTGGAAATAGCAAGAGAACTAGAATTAGAAGTGGAGCCTGAAGATGTGACTGAATTGCTACAATCTCTGGATAAAACTTGAACAGATATGCATGAGCAAAGAAAGTAGTTTATTGAGATGGAGTCTACTCCTAGTGAAGATACTATAAAGATTGTTGAAATGACAACAAAGGATTTAGAATATTTCATAAACTTAGTTGGTAAAGCAGTGGCAGGATTTGAGAGGATTGACTCCAATTTTAAAAGAAGTTCTACTGCAGGTAAAATGCTATCAAACAGCATCGCATGCTACAGAAAAATCAGTTGAAAGGAAGAGTAAATCATTCTGGCAAACTTCATTGTTGTCTTATTTTAAAAAACTGCCTAACATAATGCCCTCAAGCTCTATCCATGTTGTCACAAATGACATGATTTTGTCTTTTTTACGGCTGAGTAGTATTCCATTGTGTGTGTGTGTGTGTGCGTGTGCATGTGTGTATAATATACCATATCTTCTTTATTCATTCATCCGTTGATGGGCACTTGGGTTGCTTCCAAGTCTTGGCTATTATGAATAATCCTGTGATAAAACCATAGGGATGTATAAATCTCCTTTGGATTGTTGATTTCATGTTCTTTGGCTAAATACCCAGTAGTGGGATACCTGGAGCATATGATATTTCTACCATTAATTGTTTGAGAACTCTCCATATTGTTTTCCATAGTGGCTGCACCAGTTTGCATTCCTACCAGCAGTGTATGAGGGTTCCCTTTTCTCCAAATCCTCTCCAACATTTGTTATTTCTTGTCTTGTTAATTATAGCCATTCTGATGTGTGTAAGGTGAAATCTCATTGTAGTTTTGATTTGTGTTTCCCTAAAAATTAGTGATGTTGAACATAAGCCAGACAGAGAAAGACAAACACTGTATGATTTCACTCATATGTGGAAGATAAACAAACACATAGATAAGGAGAACATATTAGTGGTTACCAGAGGAGAGAGAGGTGGGGAGGGGCACATATGTATGGTGATGGATAAAAACCAGACTATTGGTGGTAAACGTGATGTAGTCTATACAGAAACTGATGTATAATGTTCACCTGAAATTTAAACAATGTTATAAGCCAATGTGACCTCAATAAAATAATTTTTAAAAGCTTGCTGAGCCAGCCCTGATGGCTAGTAGTTAAAGTTTGGCATGCTCTGCTTTGGCAGCCTGGGTTTGGTTACCAGGCATGGATCCACACCACTTGTCTGTCAGTAGCCATGCTGTGGCAGTGGCTCACATAGAAGAACTGGAAGGACTTACAATTAGCATATACAGCTATGTACTGGGGTTTTGGGGAGGGAAATAAAAAGGAGAGGAAGATTGGCAACAGATGTTAACTCAGAGCAAATCGTTCCCTAGAAACAAAAATGAAAATAAAAAAATTGCCACAGCCACCCCAGCCTCAGCAACCACCAACCTGATCAGTCAGCAGCCATCAACAGTGAAGCAAGACCCTTCACCTGCAAAAAGATTATGACTTGCTGAAAGCTCAGATGATGGTTAGCATTTTTTAGCAATAAAATTTTTTTTGTTTGGTGAGGAAGACTGGCCCTGAGCTAACATCTGTGCCAATCTCCCTCCATTTTGTATGTGGGGTGCTACCACAGCATGGCTTGACAAGTGGTGTGTAGGTCCTTGCCCAGCATCTGAACCTGTGAACCCCAGGCTACTGAAGCAGAGTGTGTGAACTTAACCACTATGCACTGGGCTGGCCCCTAAAGTATTTTTTGATTAAGGTATATATGTTGTTTTCTTTAGACATAGTGCTGTTGCACAATTAACAGACTATACTATAGTGTAAATATAACTTTTATATACACTGGGAAACCAAAAAATTTGTGTGACTTGCTTTATTGCAATATTTGCTTTATTGTGGTAATCTGGAACAGAACCTGCAGTATCCATGAACAGAATAGACAAAAATCTCTGCCCTCAAAGGGCTTACATTCTATTGAGGGAGAGATACAATAAATAATAAACATATTAAGTAAAATATACATGATATTTGAAAGTGTTAAATGCTATAGGGAAAAATGAACAAGGTAATGAACACTGGGAGTGCTAGTAGTGGTTGTAAATGCAATTTAAAGGAACATGGCTAGTGTCAATGTCATAAGACTTGAGAAGGAGAAAGGATGAGCCATACAGATGTTGGAGGAAAAGTATTCCAGGAAGTAGGACAACCAATGGAAAGGCTCTTAGGTGGGAGGATGTCCTGTGTTCGAGGAACAGTGTGGCTAGGGCAAAGTAAGCAAGAGTGAAAGCTGTGGGAGATGAGATCAGACAGGGCATTGGAGGCCAGATCTTGCAGGGCTTTGTAGGCCTTTGGAAGCAGGTTGTCTTTTTTTCTGATAGAAATAGGAAATCTGAGTCTGCAGGTTTTAAGCAGAGGAGTGAGGTGGTTCAGCTGACACTTTTACAGGATCCCTGTGGCTGCTTTTTTGAGAATAGATG
The DNA here is from genome assembly GCF_021613505.1 of Equus quagga. Lineage (NCBI taxonomy): Eukaryota > Metazoa > Chordata > Mammalia > Perissodactyla > Equidae > Equus > Equus quagga. The sequence continues at coordinate 5,842,295 of NC_060279.1, read as the reverse complement.
TGGGAGAGGTCAAAGATGGAAGTAGAGGAAAACTGGAGAGCAACATGCAAAAGAATGAAACTGGATCACTATCTTACACCATATACAAAAATTAACTCAATATGGATTAAAGGCTTGAATGTAAGACCTAAAACTGTAAACTCCTAGGAGAAAACATAGGCAATAAGCTTCTGGCTATTGCTCTCGATGATGATTTTTTTGATTTGACAGCAAAAGAAAGTCAGTGAAAGCAAAAATAAGTGGGACTACATCAAACTGAAAATCTTTTGCACAGCAAAGAAAACCATCAACAAAATGAAAAGTCAACCTACTGAATGGGAGAAGATATTTTCAAATCATATATCTGATAAGGGGTTAATATCCAAAATATATAAAGAATTCAGACTACTCAATGGCAAAAAACCAGTCTGATTAAAAAATGCACAGAGGATCTGAATAGATATTTTTCCAAAGAAGACATACAGATGGCCTACAGGTACATGAAAAGATGTTCAACATCACTAATCTTCAGGGAAATACAAATCAACTACCATGAGATATCACCTCATACCTGTTAAAATAGCTATTATCAAAAAGACAAGAAATAGCAAGTGTTGGCAAGGATGTGGAGAAAAGGGAACGCTTGTGCACTTGGTGGGGCAGCCACTATGGAAAACAGTACGGAGATTCCTCAAAAAATTAAAAATACAACTATCATATGATCCCGCAATTCCACTTCTGGGTATTTATGCAAAGACAACAAAAACACTAGCTCAAAAAGATATATGTGCCTCCGTGGTCATTGCAGCATTATTTGCAGTAACCAAGACTTGGAAGCAACCTAAGTGCCCAAGAATGGGTGAATAGATAAAGAAAATGTGGTGTGTATATATATACACACAATGGAATATTTTTCAGCCATAAAAAAGAGTGTAGTCTTGCCATTTCTGGCAACATAGATGGACCTTGAGGGCATTATGCTAAGCAACATAAGTAAGAGAAAGACAAATACTGTATGATCTCACTTATATGTGGATTCTAAAACAAAACAAAACAAAAACAAAGCTCATAGGTACAGAGAACAGATTGGTGGTTGCCAGAGGCAGGGGTTAGTGGGTGGGCAAAATGGGTGAAGGAAGTCAAAAGATACAAACTTCCAGTTATAAAATTAAATGTCATGGAGATGTAATATACAGCATGGCAACTAGTTAATAATAAGTATTGCATATTTGAAAGTTGCTAAGAGAGTAAATCTTAACATTTCTCATCACAAGAAAAAAAATTTGTAACTATGTATGGTGACGGATGTTAACTAGAGTTATTATGGTGATGGTTTCTTGATATATACAAATATTGAATCATTATATTGTACACCTGAAACTAATATAAAATGTTGTATGTCAGTTATACCTCAATTTAAAAAAAAGGGCGGACGGTAGAGAGACCAGTTATAAGATCTCATCTAGGTGAGAGTGTAGGGTGGCTTGGAATAGTGTGGTTGCAATGGAGGTAGTGAAGTGATTAGAGTGTATGTATTTGCAGGTAGAGCCAATGGGATTTCCTCATGGACTGGATATGAGGTCTAAGAGAAAGGATGAGTCAAGGACAGAGTTAAAAGATAACCCTTGGATTATGGCCTGTGCAGTTGTAAGGGTGGATTTGCTATAAAGAGAGATGTTGAATACTGGTGAAAGAGCAAGTTTGGTAAGGGGCCTGAGGGTAGGAGTTCAGTTTGGAGCTTGTTAAATTGGAGATGTTTCTTTGATATCCATGGTAAGAGGCAGTTGGATATATGACCCTGAAATTTAGAGGAGGAGGTCTAGCCTGAGAACTGTCAGTGTACAGAATGTATTTGAAGCCGTAAGATCAGATAAGATCAAGAGAATGAATGTAGATAGAGTTAAGAGGTCTAAAGACCAAGTCCTTGGGTACTTTAACATTAAGAAACCAAGGAGGAATGCCTGTATTGGAACATAAGAGAGGTTACAAATCAGTAACTTAAGTTTCTACCTTAAGAAATTAGAAAAAGGAAAAAATAAGAACAAATTAAACCTAAAACAAAAGGGATAGAAATGAAGATTAGCATGGAAACCAATAAAATAGAAAACTGAGAAATAATAGAGAAAATAATGAAACCAAAAATTTGTTCTTTGAAATGATTAACATAGATAACATTGTAATTAGACTAAGAAAAGAGGTTTTGAAGATACAAAATACTGAAATCAGGAATGAAAGAGGTTCCATCTCTATTGACCCTACAGAAATTAAAAGGATTATAAGGGAATACTATGAACAACTTTATGCCATCAAATTGGACAATTTAGATGAAATGGGTAAAGTCCTTGAAAGACATAAATTACTAAAATGTTCTCAAGAAGATAGAGAAAATCTGAATGGACCTATACCAAGCAAAGCAACTAGTAATTAAAAATCTTTCTACAAAGAAAATCTTAGACCCAGATGACTTCTCTGGTGAATCCTATCAAAAACTTAAAGAATAAATAATCCCAATCTTTCACAAACTCTTCTGGAAAATAGAGGAGGAGGGAATACTTCCCAACTTATTTAATGAAGCCAGTATTACCCTCATACCAAAGCTAGAGGAAGATATCACAGAAAACTACCAATATCCCTTATGAATATAGATGCACAAGTCCTTAACAAAACATCAGCAAACTGAATCCAGTGACACACAAAAAGGATCATACAACATGACCCAGTGGGATTTATACTAAGAATGCAAAGTTGGTTTAACATCTGAACATCAATTAATATACTACACCGTATTAATAAGATAAAGAGCAAAATCTACATGATCATCACTAGACACAAAAATATTTTACAAAATCCAATTATATTCATAATACAAATTCTCAACAAATTAGGAATAGAAGGGAACTTCTTCAACCTGACTGAGAGGAAAACCTACAGTTAACATACTTAATGGTGAAAATGTTAATGCTTTCTTCTAAGATCAGGAACAAGGCGATGATGTCTGCTCTCACCAGTTTTATACAACATTGTAATGGATATTCTAGCCATTGTAGTCAGCAATAACAAAAGAGATAAAATGCAGCCAGATTGGATAGGAAGAAATAAAACTGTCTTTATTCACAGATGATATGAAACTATATGTAGAAAATTTTATGGAATCTACAACAAAAAACTATAAGATTTTCAGCAAGGTTGCAAAATATATGATCAATATACAAAAATCAATTTTATTTCTATATACTACAATGAACAACCTGAGAAGGAAATTAAAGATATCAATTCTATTTATAATAACATCAAAAGAATAAATACTTAGGAAAATTTTTAGCAGAAGTGCGAGATGTACACTGAAAACTATAAAACATTGCTGAGTAAAATTGAAGATCTAAGTAAATGGAGACATTCCCCATTCATGGATCTGAAGAATCAATATTATTAAGGTGGAGATTTTCTCTAAATTGGTAAATAGAGTCAGTGCAGTCCTTATCAAAATTTCAGCTGACATTGTTGTAGAAATTGCCAAGCTGATTCTAAAATTGATAGGGAAATGTGAAGGACCCAGAAGCTAAGACAATTTTTTTTTAAAAAAAAGAGCAAAACTGGAGGACTTACACTTTCTGGTTTCAAACCTTACAATAAAGATACAGTAATCAAGACAGGGTAGTAGTGGCATAGGGCTGGATGTTTGGATGATGTTGAGTCTAGAAATAAACCTTTTATGGTAAGTTGTTTTCAACAAAAATGCTACTCTTATTTAATGAAGAAACAGTGCTGGAACAGTTGGATATCCACATGCAAAAAGATAAATTTAGGCCCTAAAATGAAAAGTAACTCAAAATGGATTATAGACCTAAATATAAGAGGTAGAACTATAAAGCTCTTAGAAGAAAATATAGGAATAAATCTTTGTGACTTTGGGTTAGGTAAAGCCTTCTTAGATATGACAACAAAAGCACAAGTGATCAAAGTTTACTTCCCAACCCTCCTGATCAAACCCTCCCTTGCAATGAAAATGACCCGGAACTGACCATGTAAGGCAGCAAGCAACTCTATTCCAAGATATCGTTTGGGTCCTAGCAGGACATGGACAGGGTATACTCAGTGTGGATAATTGAGAAGTTTATTAAACAGACCAATACAAAGGTGTGAGCAGAGTTAAGTGAAACTAACGAGATGGTTGAGTATGAGGAAAGGGGCTGGCAACAGCAGCAGCCATTACTACCTCAAGGCCTGTCAGGGCAAAGGGAGAGAGCTCCCAGAGAGTAGCTCTAAAGGAAGGGCCGACTGATAGGCGCTATGGTCTTTGGTAGAGGGGGGCAACTGACCAATGCAATCTGGCAGGGAGGAAGTTGGGAGAATAAATATCTTGACTTTTCTTCCTTTGATCTTCAGCCACTGCTTCCCCCTGGCTATACCCTTGTGAGGGTCCAAAGGCAAGGGAGTCCTTTGATGAGTTTATGCTGGTTGGCTGGCCAAGCTCAGAGCAAGCTGAACAAGAGTAGAGTGAAGGTCTGGAGGGACAAGTGGAGAATGGCTAGCACATCCACTTCAAGGCTCAGTGGTGCAGTGGCTATGGGTTCAAGAAAGGCATAGCAAGATGTGGCCTGGTACCCTTGTGCCCTTGACAACAGCTATTTGGATCAACAAACTTAAAGTTCCATTTATATTGTAATTTTCTGTGTTTTCAGATGATTTCTAGCCCAATAATAGAGTCAATTTTCTAATTGAATATTAAGTGAATAATGTATGATTGCTTAAATATTCTCTTGCCTCTCTAATTAGACCCAGTATTTATTTTTAGCTTCAGATCCATTGCTCTTTTTGGAGTATTGTGGTTCAGCTAATTATTGACAAGACATCCCTGATGAATAACCTGGATTTACTTAATACTTTGTCAAGGATATTTTTTAAAGTGCTAGTCAGAGAAGCTATACTTATACAAAAAAGTAAGAAAAAAATGTCCTCTTTAAGAATTTTTCTGAAAATAGAAATAAACAGACATGCAAACAAATGAGTGCTGGGTGTTTTTGAAACTTGAAGAGTGAGTTTTTTCCATTTTATCAAGATCCAGTGCTAAACACGTTTATTTACTCCTTTTGATCTTTTCGTATTATTTATTTGATTTTTTTTTAAGGTCTTAGAACCAGGAAAGTCAAGCTTGAGTTTAAAAGAAATAGATGATGTAGTTTCTATTTTCCAGAAGCTCATAATTTGGTTAGCGAGAGGATTTACATTGCATAAACCTGCCAGATGACAGCCCACTGTTCTACTGTGGGAACATCAATCTGGCCATCAAGAAGCAAGGGTCTTTGTTAAGCTCTGCTGCTTAGCAAGTCTCAAAACTCTTGCCAAGTCACTTAACTTATTTGAGCGTCTGTTTCCTCATCACTAATGTTTCTTTGATTTCTGAAATTCTGTGAAAATTAAAGTCCAAGTACAGAAATATCAGTTGGCTGGGGTTGGTCTGGGAAGACTACACAAAAATTGAGTTTTCTTTAAGATAGCTAAAGCAAAGTTCAGCATCGTTTTTCTAAGAGAAGGTTTCCCCTGGTAGACATCATGCAGTGTTATTCTTTTAGATAGCAACATGTGGACTTAGGTTACAGTAGTGATCTGCAGAACTGTGAGAGGAAGAATTTTCAAGGATATACGTGGCCCATGCTGAAAAAGTTTGAAAAAGCCCTTTCTTCCCTGAAACTGGATGTGTGTCTTTAAAAATGGTTCCATCTCGTTTATCAGTTTCCTGATTTGCGCTTATACTATGGAAATGGTTCTTTTCTGGCATTTTCCAGTCTTTAACAGAATTAAGCAGGAATTGAGTTGAAAGTGCTTTCCTAAGTATCACACTTGGGGAAAAACCTGAACTTGTATTCTGTTTACTGCAGCTTGACTTTTTTCTGTGAAAGACAAATAATAATGCATTCAACTTCTGAGATATTGTCTCAGATGACTTTGTTTTAAAGAAAATAACACCTTGGAAATATGTGGAATCCTCATGTTGAACATTTTATTTTTCACAAAGGAAGAAGACATTTGGCCTTAAACTAACTTTTTTAAGGATAAAACTGATTGCACCAGTTTTACTTAGTTCTTAGACAATTTAAGTGGAATAGGATAATTAGTTAAGTTTAATAATTGGCCTACCTTTTCCTCTTAATGTCATATGTTTGTCTGACTTTATTAATGAGAAATGCTAAGCTCGAACTCCACATGAAGACCCTTTCATTTGAACTCACCTTCCGTGTGCCTTTCAAGGTGGATTTATGAGGGAGCAATGGCCTCTGAGAACAGTCTGGACAGGCTCAGAGCTGGTTCTGGCCACACGAAAGGAAAGTTAATATTTGACACAATCCAATGTGAGGGCGTACTTGATCCTCGAAAGAAGCCGTGGAGGAAGACTGTTTGGTAAAGGTTTAGTACAAAGCAAGTTGTTGCTTAAAGTCTAGCCCGTGGTAATTTGAAAATACAAACCTTTTGGTGCTTTTTGTTTCTGTTGTACTTATCACCGTGGCATCTAAGGAAAGCAGTAGGAATTGCTGTGTTTACTTGCCTACCGTGTCAGGTGATAAATCTTTAATGATCCACTATGTTCTCACAAAGTTCAAGGCAAAGTGAAGTTTGTCCTTTGGAAACCACTTTTTGCTAACCCACACTGGAAGCAGCTGGCTTGAGGTGGCAGGTTCTCATCCACTGCTGCTTTCTGTTATAATGTCTGTCATTCAGGGTGGATGTCGGAATATTGATGGAGACTTTAATTAAACTTTGGAAACCTGTTGACCTGTAAACTTTATCGTCTATATAGTTTACTCCGGATGTATATGAAGCCACACCAAGCAGTTGTCTTAAAATAGATTAAGGCCAGTTACTGACTCTTAAACATGCAAATTCTGAAAATCAGATTTCTAGTTTGTTCAAGACTACTCTCCATGATGTATAAATTTGTGTCAGTGTGATTTAAGCAAGGGAGCACTTTTGTATGAACAAAAATGTTGCCTATTGTGAGTCATTTTTCCTGAAATAAGCATTAGAGAGTGCAATATCCGTTTCTCAATGCATTGTTAGGATTACAAGTCTGAAAAGTATGGCCTGATTTTTATTGTTGTGTTACTTTTTAAGATCTGACTTGTTTTAATAGACAATTAACTTGGAAGGGTATAGTTGCGAGTTCTGGAGACCTAGCAAACAGAGAGCACGGTAGGCTGCTTGGTCCTATTTCCCTCAGAGCCCTTTTCGCCACTCCAACGAGTGTAGTTAAGAGCACTGGGTCTGGAATCAAGCCGCCTGGGTTCACCTGTTTATAAGCTGTGTCATCTGGGGCGTGTTTCTTGACTTGCCTGAGCCTCAGTTTTATTGTCTGTAAAATGGAGATAATGATATGTCTCGCTCCGTAATGTTGTTTAGATAAAATATCTAAGTGCTGAGGACTGGGTACTTAGCATGTAGCAAGTACCTAATAGAAAGTGCTAGCTCTTGACTATCACTATTGTTGTTCTTCTAATATTGATTTTTAATGATCTGTTTACATATCAGGGTTTTACGTTGCTGACCTCTTTAAAGTCAGGGATTGTTTCTTAGAATTCACAGAATGTACCACAGAACTTGACGCAAGATAAGCAATTGATAAATATTTTTGGAAGGAATAGGTGAATGGGGTATCTGATCATCTGTAGTCTTTTTTCCCCCCCAATTTTTTTTGTTGTGGTAAAATACACACAACATAAAATTTATCATCTTCATCATTTTTAAGTGTACAATTCAGTGGTATTAAATACATTCATGTTGTGCAACCATACCACCATCCATCTCCATAGCTCTTTTCATCTTGTAGCACTGAAACTCGATAACCGATAAACAATAACTCCCCACTGCCCTCTCTCCCAGTCCCTGGCAACTACCATTCTACTTTCTGTATCTATGATTTTGACTCAGTACCTCATGTAAATGGAATCATACAGTATTTGTCTCTTTGTGACTGGCTTGTTTTACTTAGCATAATGTCCTCAAGGTTCATCCATGTTGTGGCCTATGTCAGAATTTCCTTCCTTTTTAAGCCTGAATAATATTCCATTGTATGTATGTACCACATTTTGTTTATCCATTCATCCATTAATGGAGACTCACATTGCTTCCATATTTTTGCTATTGTGAATAATGCTGCTTTGAACATGGGTATGTAATTGTCTCTTCAAGACCCTGCTTTTAATTCTTTTGGGTATATATGTGGTCTATTTTTGAGGAAAAAAAGATAAAACTGCTTGACATTGAATTCTTGTAGAAACAAAGGTAGACAGGAGGCAGAATATATAACTCAATCTCTAAGCTACTTTGATCATACATTCCTATTAGAAAAAAAAGGATATCCCTCATAAATGAGTGCTTAGTTATAATTTATATACAACTGTATTAATATATATATCGTAAGTAATAGATAATAATAGACACCTCAATAGGTTAAGATAAAAAATAGAAAATAGAAATTTCCCATCCCGCAGTAGGATCTTGGAGACTACTTGGTGTAGAAATTGAGAGGCTATTGGTATGGAAGGATATTTTCATGTGACTTAGATTTAAGTCCTGGTTCTGGTACTTAATAAATGCGGTTACTCACTCTGTGCCCCAGGTCCCTGTTCTGGAAAGTGGGCATAATCATAACAACTTTGTAGGGTTATTGTAAAGATTAAGTACAATAATACATAGGAATAACTTATGGTGCTTGGTACATAATAAGCACTCCATAAATGTTAGCTGCTATAATAATAATACTGATAATAAATTTTAGCTGCTATAATAATAATACTGATAATAAATTAGAGTTATGTTATTGCTATTATGATTATGATGATGATAATGTTTTTTGGAAGATATTTTTCCTTTGGGAATTTTTCTTGAAATTGCCAGCTTTTATCTATTCTAATATTCTTTTTTTGATTCCTAAATCATCAGTTCCGTTGTCTTGCTCAGATTTTGGTCCCATAGCTCCAAATGGTTTCTATAATAATTAAAAATTTGCCTTCACTTCAAGATCTACAGGCCCAAATGTAATTTCATCATTTTTACCTTGAAAAGGTCCTCCATTTTCCTATTCACTTTGGCTTGAAACTTTAAAAACATCTTTGATCAATCCCTACCTCTTACTCCCATATCTCTTCCCTTTCTGTTACTGACTGACTTACTACTGCTTACTTAAAAATTTCTCTTGCATCCATCATTTCCTCCTCATTCTTACTGTCACTCCTTTAGGCCTGAATTAAACATCTAGTTGGTCTCCTAATTGGTCTCCCTGATTTAGACTCAGCTCTCATCCATCCATCCATCCATCCAACCATTATATTGGAAAACATCATTGAGCACCTACTTTTGCTGGATGCTTTTCTAGACCCTGGCAGTATGGTCCCTCCTTCAAGAGCCCACATCCCTATTAAGAGGAATATTATTTAAATATTAGCCTCATGATCATATTTCTCTACTCATAATGTTCACTGGTTCAATGGTTCACTCTTTTCATTGTGTTTTTAAAATTTAAGCATATCACTTATCAAACTTTCTATGTCTTCTTGCAAGCTCCATTCCCCTGGGTTTCTACTCACACCCAGGCCTGTTCCCAGCTCTGCGTTCTTGTGGCTTTTGCTGTGGTTACCATATGGACTGCTCTTTTTTAAACACCTTCAAAACCCTGTAGTTTTGTGAAATACAGCCAGTCTCTGACTTATTTTTATGTTGTATTTTTGCTGCTGTTTCATGTGTATTGGTCTTTATTTGTCAATTTAGGATGATTGCAAAGCACCTGAGGATCAGGATCATTATTTTGACCTCTGTAAATGCCCCTTCCTTCTACCCAGGACCTAGGGCTGAGTCTGGAAGGGCGCTTCTTCTGTCCCCCTATCCATTCAGTCTGCACAGAGCCTGCTGAAGATCAGCCCATGTGAAAGGAACTCACACTGTCAGCATATTTTATAGGCTGTTTGTTATATTGTTAAAAATAGAAAATCTGATGTTGAACTTTTAGTAATAATCAGACAGGGAGAGTAAGGTTAGTGCCCTGTGCATATCTCTTCTTTCCCTCCCCGACACTGGTGTTTGTAGGGGTTGAGCGTGGGCACCTCATTTGCCACCTGAAAGATGGGCCTCATAGGAGCTTAGAAAGTGCTATTTTGTTTGTTCATTGAATAATTAAATTTATGCTTGTTTGAATGAAAAAAATATATATACGATTTGGCTGAAGCACATTAAAAAAACCCTGTAAATGTTAGTGACAAACCATGGGTTATCACCTAAGTTAGTAGATAGGCAAGGTAAAGTTTTTAAGAAGTGGGAGTACAGTAGTAAGATATAGAAATACATAAGCAGTGAAATTTTTTGTAATCTTGCAACAACAGATAAAATAGTCATGTAAAAAACCTGCTCAAATGTCTTGTGTAAACAGTTTTCAATAGGGGTTGGTTCTTCAATGAGTCTCAGATTGAAGCATTGACCAGGTATTGACTGAGTGCTGACTTGTAGAAGGCACCGGGATAGACACTTTGAGGAATATAAAGATGAATGAGGCCCTCAATCTTGTCCTCAGGAACTTACATTACAGTAGACAGATAAGAGATATATATATATACACACACACACAACTATAAATATACTTCCAAAAGCTCAGATAAAGTGCAAGGGGTTTTCAGAGTACTGAAAAATGCCTTTCATCTGGGAGGCTAAAGGAGAATTTTATCGAGCAGGTGGAATTTGAATTGTCAACAAGAAGATATATAAGGATTTTGAAGGAACTGAGAGAGGGTGTTCAAAGGTTTAGAAGTGCTGTAAATAATAAGATATGTGGTACATATCATTAATCCGGGTCTGCAGAGTATTTAAGGGTTTATTTCAGCAGCATTCAGAACTGAAGTGTGATCCTTTTTTGGTTTGTTCCTGGAAGAACTAAATAGGCCAGTTGTTTACGTAGCATTATGGTAGAGACTCTGTACTCATCTTTACTTACTATCCAGAAGGAGCTGGCCAGTTCTTCCTAGGATTTGATGATGGGAAGGAACTAGTTCCCTGACTTATCCCCCTCAAATAACAGTTTGTGGCTGGCCATTGGCCCACCCTTCATAGACAGTCGCTAGGTACCTCAAAAGGAAGAGGAAATTCCGATTGTAGTTTCATGACGGGGAGTGTAGCTAGTTGGAAGGCCAACCATTTTCCTGAGCAGATGGGCTTTTATTTTGGCAAATCTGTGTGAGAGAGATTTTCTTCTCTTTTTTCATAGCTTTTGCTCAATAAACAGAGGATTTAATTAAAGACGTTTGTGTTAAACTTAACAACTTTGAAATTTGGAAGGGTGGAAAAGAGGATGAAGGTAGAAGGACTAGAATAAGATGAACTGTGTAAACAGCTTTACATTGCTTAGATCTTAGGTGTTTCCTTGCATTAAGTAGTAAACTGAAGTACAGTAATGGAGGGTGTTTATTTGGTGTCCAGTCATAAGGAGAACTGGTACTTCAAAACTTCAGCCCAAATTTCCTAGTTCCTTACAGTCCACTAAATTATTATTTTTTGAATTTTAAATTACTATATGTGAATATTTTGTTAAACTTGGATTGATTTGTAGAAGGCTGAATTGTGAGATGACGTAGGAAGTGAGGGAAGCTGCAAAGGTTCACTCTCAATTCTTGGGCAAGTGGGAAAAGGGGATGAGAAATATGCTAAGAAATCTTCACATTTTTTTTTTAATTTACCAAGTACTTCATTGCTTGATGGAAGAAATAAAAACTTCTAAGTGGCATTGAGTGATGATCTCATAGGTTCAAATAATATATGCAAATAAATATTCAAATAATATACTTTTGACACTTGATGTTTAGCTATTAAACTAATTCTGTTAAAGTGATTTTCTGCTGGCTAGAACATAATTGCTTAATCCCAGTGAAATGTATTGGCTCTTTCTGTTTTCTTTTTTTCAGGATTGGCTCTGAGCTAACATCTCTTGCCAATCTTCTTCTTTTTTCTTCTTCTTCCCATAGCCCCCCAGTTCATAGTTGTATATTCTAGTTGTGAGTGCCTCTGATTCTACTATGTGAGATGCTGCCTCAGTGTGGCTTGATGAGCAGTGTGTAGGTCCACACCTGGGATCTGAACCGGTGAACCCTGGGCTGCCGAAGTGGAATGTGTGAATTTAACCACTGTGCCACCAGGCTGGCCCCTCTATGAGAATTTTATGCAGCATGACTCATTGTTCCACACAGTTCAGTAGCACCACAGACTACTTCCTGTTTCCTTACAGCCTTATATATTTAATTGAGAAGCTCATGTGCTTATCTGTTCATTGAACTACAGAGTCGTATTGTCCTCTTCCTTTTGAGCTACTACTGCGTCTGTACAAGGATAAGTCAATAGCCAAGGTGAATTAAATATCTCTCAGAAATGATTTCCTCCAGCTCTTTGAATATACAATTGTTTCCCTTTGTAGCCTGATTTTAACTCAGCACATTTATTGTAGTGACTGATATGTTGCTTGCTTCTAGTAGGGAAAAAGTTTTTTTTTTTTTTGAGGGTGGTGGGCCTGAGGGTCAAGGAGAGGATGTGGAGGGAGGGTTTGGGTGGCAATACAGTGTTTTTCAAAGGGTTTTGACCTTTTGTAGGTCATGAAATCAGATAAGTGGGTCTCTATCAGTGTGTTAAAAATAGTAGAATAGAAAATATGATAGTACACCACACATAGGAAGGGTAAATATTGCTGCGTGAAATTTTTCAGTAATATATTTACATGTATGTGTGTATTAGGGTCATGAGGTGAGGTTGTCATTATGAGTAATAATCAAAAGTTTGAAAGCCGCCATTATAATGGATTTTTAAAGATATGGAAAAGAAACGATACAATAATAAGTAACTGTTCCTAAATCATATGTGCTTTCTGTGATTTTTAAAAATAACTTTAATAACTGAGTCTGCTCTAAATTAGATTCCAAGCTTCAACAGTCGTATTCGTTCGACTTTGTAAACGTTTTCCACTCCTCACCTCTGTGCCTAATATACTATTTTGCACTTTGATGACTCTCAAGCAGTATTTATCCCTTAACAATGACCCTTTGCAGTTCTGTAATTATAAAATATGTAAGCAGCAGCTATTTGAAAATTTCATCTTTCATAATTTCAGACATAGAAGTACAGTACTATGTGTCAGACATAATAAATCATTAGTGCATCATGTCATTAAGTTTTAACAAGTGCAGTTCTTTGAAAAACTGAAGTTACTTGGGATAGTCGTCCTCTCAGTTACTGTTTTAGGGTGGAAGAATCCAAAGTACTGTTCTTCAGGATGCATTCCTGAATACCTGTTAGTTCTATACCATAGAACTCTATAGCCGGCAAAAATACTCTGCAAAATACTGGAGACAAACATCTGTGTCTTTTGCGCCCACCACCACATCATATTACTGTTGCCACTGCATTTTTTCTCTTCCATGTATGCCTTTGTATTCCATGAACTGATTTTCATTCCCTAGAAATCTGGTATTGACTCTGAATAACTCCTGGTCCTTGATCTCCTACAACACATCTTAAATGCAACACCAGGAACATGCAAATGGCTTCAGTAACCTTGTCGGAGTCCTTATGTAACTCTGGAATGATTTTTGTTCTTTCTAGGATCGAGGCTAGACTGATTTTCTCTTGTTAGTGATCTCCTCTGATTTCTTATTTTTGCTGTCTGCTTTTGTGCTCAGCTATACCTTGTAGACAGGTTACCTTTTTCACTGTCTCCCATCTCTGCTGCTCTTTTGGCTGATCCAGAACTCTTGATTTTGGTATTTTTCGTGATTCAGTGCTTTTGGTGTCTGGAAACGAGCATTGATTTTTGGCATCAAACAAACCTTTGTTTGAATCCCACCTCCGGCCCTGACTAGCTGTTTGATTTGTGTACTCTCTGAAAAATTAAGCTTAACCTCTCTGAGCCTCTGTTTCCCCACTGATGAAAATAGGGGTAGTACCTCCTTTACAGGTGTGGTGAGAATCAACCGAGAGAGTGTATTACAAACACCTGACATACTGTTAGCTTATCTCCTTCCTTCCCTACCTGCTTAATATTTGGTTCTAACTGTTGTGAGAGGTAAGTGAGATTTGTAAAGGTTAATTAAAATGGTAGCAGTTTAAAGAACACTAAGAGAGTCAAAAGTACAAGCAGTCAACTGTAAACAGTGGATCCCACTGATTCTTGCAAGCTAATGATGGTTGGTACTCTAAAACTCCCAAACAGTAATGGCACTGCCTGTCTGCTTGCCTGCCTGCCTTTTTTTCTTTCTTTCTTTTTAATCATTTTAAGTGTTCAGTTCTTAAAGGTGATGATATTTTTGTCAGTGTGTGCTGAATTAATACCTTATCTTACTTTCCTACATCCTCTTGAGGCCTTACCCGAAGGCCTGAGAAGGTCCTTACAAGGTCCCTGGAAGAATAAGGAACTTTTACTTGTTAAGGGGCTCCATTACATTGGAGCAATTTATTATGAAAACTCCTCTTTAGATACCTGGTAATTTATTTTTAAAAAGCAATAGGTAATTTTATTCTATTATCATGTATTATTCAGAAATATCTTAACATGCACACAAATGCATAAACTCATCCTTCATCCCAAATGCTTATGAACTGGGTCCAGGAATACTTTTTCACCCATATTAATATTTTGCTTTGTTTCCTCTGAATTTATAGTTGATGTGCAGGTAGATAATGAGTATGATTTTTAATTTTTCCTGCCTTTCCCCCAGGTTTATTGCTATTAAGAGTGAAAAATTACTTGAAAAAAAGATGCCTTAAGTAGACGTTTTAATTCACTGTTGAGCCATTAAATGGAGATTTAGATAGTTTATTTGGAAAAAACTCTGCACTTTATTTTTGATCCTGGAGAAACCTTGGATGTATGTGCTTTCTCATATGTAATATTTGTCTTTTAAATAAAATATAGAACGTTTCTGCTTTGCTTTGTGGAATTGGAGGCAGGTTCTTCAGATTTTACTCCTATTTCATAAGCATTCACACAGTTCCTCAGATTCCTGCTTGGTCCTGGAAACCTGGCCACATAATTAATTTTGCATCTTAGAGTAGTTAAATAGTAAGATATGATACCTGCTCTTTTGAACATATAGATTGCTAATAACTATAATGTCTTATATGACTTTAAATATTAACTATAAAATGTAAATGCTTTGTTATTATTTTCCATAGCATGTTTGGTTTCAGTGCCAAGCCAAGGCACAGCATTTAATTTTTCACATTTACAATTAGCCACAATTTTGTGTTGATTAATGTAATTTATGATTTTTTTCAATTGTGCCTTTTCCTTGAGAAGTTTGAATTATAATACTAATGATTAATGTGTAACAGATGGTATTATAAAATTTTAAAAAATTGTTACTCAATTTTTTATTGGTAAAGCTTCCTAAAAGGCAAGAATTTGAACTCTGATTTATTACATTTCCTTTACAAAAAATTACTTATTGCAGAAATAACTATATATGTTCAATATCTTTTCCTTTCATAATAAAGACAACTTTAGTCGCATTTCTATTTTTTCTGTCCATCACAAATTCTTTGTCCCTTTATACTGATATTTTCTACAAAGACCATTAAAAAATACTTAGGATTTGCTGCAGCTGAGGCTGTAGCATCGCAAGTCAAGAGAGGCCCTTCCTGTATATCAGAAGAAGACCAGTGGGAAGATAAGTGTGCGCTGTGCAGCTTTGGTCACTGGTGGCCCTGCAAGCCACCATCACTACTGTAGGAGACAGGCAACAGAAATCCAAAGGGCTTTATGTACACTAAGTCATTTAATCCCCACAACAACCCTATGAGGAAAGTACTATTACCATGCCCATTTTACGGAGGCAGAAACTAAGGTTTAGAGAGGGTAAGTATCTTGTCCAAGGTCACGTAGCCCAGGTCTGTCTGACTCTAGAGCATGGTCGTAGCCATTCTGAAGTATTCACCATCTGACTCCAAAAGAAAACCCTTTATAGTTTCCTGGATCTTCTCTTCAAGCAACACAGTTCAGGGCCGTGTCACTTGCCATAGGCTGCCAGCAAATGAGAGCAGCAAGAGCAGCAGCAGCAACTCAATTTGACACACGCGTTGCACTCAGTAATACTGGTAGTGCCAGGTTCAATGAGTATTTGTTGATTTACTGTTATAGTGTCATCAGGAATGGAATGGCTCTTTCTGATCAGTAATATTGAAATGTAGGAGATCAAGGCACAATTATATTTGATAGCACAAGCTTGATAAACTTACTCTTGAACTAAGGGATTGTATCTTTTTAAGCACATGTACATGGAAAAGATTGTTAGTTTCACATGATCCATGTGGGGCTGTGCCTTTAAGCACTGCCACGAGAGATGTGGTATGATTTGATTTTCCAAAGGGTTGGTTGCCCTTCAAATATTATTTCACCTGAAATTCCAACATTGGTTGAAATTTTCTTAAAATCACATATTTTATCTTGCAAATTATGTGAATTTTACATTCTACTTAATGTATACATATTTGTTTAATGTAAAATTGTTTACATTACTTACCATTATGACTGACGCTCTAGGAAGACACTTGCTCACTCTCTCTCTCTGTATGTGATACCTCAAATGAATGAATAGACACAGAACTTACATCCTTCACAAATATTAACTCTAAATGGATAACAGACCTAAATGTAAAATGCAGAACTATAAAACTCTGCTGCAAGCACAGAGAAAGCACAGTGGTTAACTTCACCTAGTCTTGGGTCTTGGCTAAACAATGCAGTGAAAAGAGTTGAGTATGATTGAAATCCATTCCTTGACAAATCAAGGAATCTAAGATGGATAAGGAAGTGAAGGAAAGAGAGGCTGATGAATTGGGAATGTGTAAAGGGACCATTGCACTGGAAAGCCTGATGATGTAAAAGAGGGAGAAGCTGAACAAACTAGCTGTAAGGACAGGAGGATATGGGCAGTGAACAGATGCTTGGATCACTGAGTTCGGTGGTGGAATACTTTCAGGTAATAATAAGGGCCAAGATGTGGCTAACTCATCTGTGTTAGTCCTGTCCTTTCTCCCAGCATTATCTGCAAGTTCAGTCATTGTCATGTTTATAATCAATATACATATGTTTTTTAAATTTCACCTGTTTTACAAAAGAATATTATTTTTTCTATTGGTTGTCACCTATTTTTTTGAAAAAAGAATTGAAAGAAGGGAAAATGTCTTCAAAATAAATGGAAGAAACTTACCTACGTAATCAGCACATGCTTGGTATCATCTGACTATTTAAAAAAAAATACCAGCACTGGGAAATGACTCATACCAGACTGTCATTTGAATAGACAGCAGTTTTCATATGCTGCATTTTAAAATGACATTTTCCTTTTTCAGAAAGCGTAACAAAATAAATTTGAAAAATAATCTGAGGTTTTTCTACATTTAAAAATGCATACTATCAAAGGGAAATTAAACATAAAAATTGTAAAGTGCCTTACAGCACATTCTGATGAAGAGTTATATAAACAGTGTAGAATGAATTTTGAGTAAGATGAGAGAAAAATTAAATGACCTATCTTAACAGTCAATTGTGACTTATAGAAGAACAATGAATTCAAAGCTGGACATGAAGTGAGTTGAGAGTAGCACAATACAACAGTTTCCCTTATTTTCGTCAAATAAGATGTATTTGTGTGATTGTTTGATTGGCTATCCTCCCTGCTAGATTATGAGATCCGTGAAGGCAAGGGCGGTGTTTGTTTCTAATTGCCATTGTTATAACTTGACATAGCTCAGGTACCTAGCATAACACTAGCACATGGTAAGTGCTGAATTTGTTGAATGAATGAATTGATGGATGGGAATCAGATAAGGTATAAAGGTCTGATGGCCTTGCCTTATCCTTTTTAGCAAGTATTGTGAGGACAATACTGAAACAATGGTAAGTTTATATATAAAGATGTAAATAGGTTGAAACAAGTCACTTTGACAATTGTAAGCATTTTATTAATTCAGAGAATACTGAAATACACTATTTAAATTGCAGACATGAGATTGAAAAATCTATTATGCAGGCCTTCAAGTGAATGCTAATTTGCAGAACCTGTATTTATTTCTCATAGAATCTAAACTCTAATTTTAAATATTACAAGAATTGGAGATGTTGGAGATGCTCTGAGATTAGAGAGTGATCATTTCACCATGGAATTCTGACCTGTAATTTTGCTGATTTGTTTCGGATCTTTAATCATGATGATTTATTGACAATGTTAAAAATTCGCTGTTTTGTTTACTGCTGAACACTAGCCAATCAGTGCCTTTTGGTTCTAACAGAAGACTTTTTCTATTTTCGGCACCATGTGCCTGATCCTTTCACAAATGTGATTATGCTAATGTTGACAACAGTTTGTAATAAGTATGGTTTTCCTCATTCTCCAGATGAGGGGACTGAGCATACAAAAGCTAGGAGCTAGTTAGTTGTAGATTGTTTAATTCCAGGACCATGCTCCAAACATCACATATATTTATTTTGGCTAATGTTTACATTAACTGGAAGTCAAACCCAAGTTTTAATATAACGTATAGAAACTCACATACACAACTGTGCTTTATATTGAGACCTTTATAAAACTAATAGGCTTTTCTTTTAAAAATCTGGTTGATTTTCCTTTTTCTTAGTCCCAAAACCATGGGTTTAGATGTGTTTTTAGTGGATGTACCTCTGTCTGTGTAATGCAGAAGGATATTCTCCTTTCTGCTTTTGTGTTGGGGATTTGTCCTCTGTTATTTCCTCTGCATTCCACTGCTACTTAAGAATGCATTTTGCTTCAAAGCATCCGTCCCCCAACCCCAATCTATCTTTCTACTATTTTTTATAAGGGGAGGGGGTAAATTTTATATAAAATAAACAACACTGTATATCTAATTGTGTAGTCGCCAAAAGTTCTACCATCTAAAATATTTTAAAATGAATATAACCTTTTTCTTTATAAGGAAATTTATATTTATTATATAGAATTTAGAAGATACAGAGAAGTAGAAGAAAAATGACTCTTAGACTTTGTGCGTAAATTTTCCCCTTCTTTTTGTACCGTATATTTGATACATGATTGTTTAGACTGATTTTTAAGGTGCTGCTTTTATGATTCTATAAACAAATGGTAAATCTGGAGAACACAAACAATAACCACATGAAGGCCAAGATGAATTACAGAATGCTACCACCCAAATTTAACTGTTTATATCTTGGTATATTTCTGTAACATTCATATTCTTTTCTTTTGTTTGTTATTTTGTTTTGTTTCTTTTTTGTCTCCACATTCTGATTTTATAGTGTGGTTAATAAGCAAGAACTCCAAAGGTTCTAATGATATATGAGAAAGGGTCTGCTGACAAGTGGTATCGTTCTTGGATGTTTAATTAGTCCTTACCTAATTAAAGAAAAAAAAACTGGCTTCTGTTTTTCAATATAATTTGAAATTAAACTATAAAGAAGACTATAAACTAGAAAACAGTTAAACCCCTCTTGATATTAAATTTAAAAAGTAATACAAGTGGGCTGGCCCCGTGGCCGAGTGGTTAAGTTCACGCGCTCCGCTGCAGGTGGCCTAGTGTTTCGTTGGTTTGAATCCTGGGCGCGGACATGGCACTGCTCATCAAGCATGCTGAGGCAGCGTCCCACAGGCCACAACTAGAAGGACCCACAACGAAGAATATACAACTATGTACCGGGGGGTTTTGGGGAGAAAAAGGAAAAAATAAAATCTTAAAAAAAAAAAGTAGTACAAGCACCAAACAGGGCCAAACAGTTCAGAAAGGTGTAAGTTGGAAAGTATTCTCTCCAGTGCCCTCCCACCCCCTCACACACTGGGCACTCCCCGGTGGCAACTACTTTTGGCATATTTTTGAATGTCGTTCCAGAAAACTGTTCCATACCTATACTAGGATTTTAAATGGAATGTTAAAGAGTTGGGTTATCATCGCTCAAGTTCCTTTGCAATGAAAATGAGTGATCATTATGTTGTTCTTTGTTGATCTTGCGCAGTAGGAACAGAACCCCTTTTTGTTTAGGGTTAATAATAATTCCAATTATAGTTTCCCGACTCTGTATCAGGGTTAACTATTGTTACATAACCACTGGTGTTGTTTCTTATTATTTATCATCTTGCAGAATCACTGTGCTTTTTGCTGCTTAACTTCTCTACCTCTGTTTCTCCACACAACCCCTAACCCCCTGCAGCTCATGAAAGCTTCTGTTCCATTTTATTGGCTCTCTTTTAGCTTTCTGACTATAGCATGTATAGGGGAGGAAAAAGTTCTCCAAGATCCTCTTTGGGTCCCTGGCTGGGTCTGAAATTTAAACTGACCAAGATTAACAGGAGAAAAGCATACAAATTTGTTTACTGTAAATTTTATGTGACACAAGAGCTTTCATAAGGAAATGAGGACCTGAAGAAAGAGTTCAACCTGAGCGTTTTAATGCTAGGTTTGATGAAGACTGGACAGTCCTGGTGGAACATGCTAGGTTAAAGAATATGAGCTGAGTGCAGTAAACTGGGGCAACTTAGCAAGGTCCAGTTGTTGGGATTTTTCTCAGTGTCCCTTTGTCTTTGGAGATGGAATCCTTCTTTCTTCTGGGCATGGGGAGGGTACATCTCACATGAGAGTTTTGTGATGTGTTTCAGGGAAGAAGGGTTGGGTAAAGGTCAGAGTAACCTCCCCGCCTCTGCCATTTTCTCAAACTCCTTCAGTTTAATACTTAATGTATTACACTATTGATGATTTACAAAATAAGAACAGAGTGCACCTGAATGTGAGGGATCTACTGTTTTATTATATGTAAATTATATTTAAAACGTTCAGAAGAAGGAAAAGGATTTGGCTTTTTTAAGAAAAAGTTTTGAATGGTGATGTCAGCATCATGGCGGGGTGAACTTTCCGGGTAGTCTCTCCCCTCCAACATACAATGAAAAAACACTCATACTCCAACAGAGGACATCCAAATACAACACAAATAATGTCAGAGAGACACACACACAGCCATTTGATGGAGGGCGGAGAGGCTGGAACCCTCTCAGAGTGGGTGGAATCGGGTAAGAGAAAACTTCTCTCCCTGCCCTAAAGACTTTGGTCTGAGACCACAGGAGCCCTCCAAGAGAGAAGGACCAGGGGAGGGGCTGTTCATTCACAGGAACAACAAGGATCCCAGGGGACCCATGCAGCCTAGAGGGAAGACATCTACCAGGGGGAGAGCTTTCACGGGGGGGTGATCTCATCAAGCCAACACCCCAGGAGACCACATAGTGAGAGCTGATTGAGAAAGCCTGGAGTGCATGCAGGAGAGAGTGCCCCTCCTCCCACCCGCCCAGTGTGGCCCCACTGCTGGGGATCTCAGCTGAAGGCAGAGGGCTCAGAATACGTGACTCTTGACCTCACACCCAGTGGCAATAGCAGATAACTGCAATCAAGTAATACCAGGATGCATAAGAACAGAGCCACCCCCTCTAGCAATATCAAATCTCCAGATCAGAGAGAAAATGACAAATGCCCAGAATTCAGTCCTGAGGACACAGAGATATGTAATCTTAGTGACAATGAATTCAAAATAGCTATCATCAAAAAACTCGACGAGGTTGAAGAGAATGTAGAGAAACAATTCAATGACTTCAGGAGCTACTTCGCAAAAGAGATTGCAACTATAAAGAAGAATCAATCATAAATATGGGAGATGAAAGACATAATGGAAGAGAGAAAGCAAAATACAGATTTCTTGAATGCTTGAGTGGACATCGTAGAGGAGCGTATCAGCATAATCAAAGATAGAAATGTTGAAATGCTTCAGACAGAGGAGGAGAGAGAACTAAGACTGAAAATAAGTGAAGAATGTCTCCAAGAAATATCCGACTCAATGAAGAAATGCAACATAAGAATTATAGGTATTGCAGAAGGAGAAGAGAAGGAAAATGGAGCAGAAAGCATGTTCAAAGAAATAATAGCAGAGAACTTCCCAAACCAAGGGAAGGAGATGGAAATCCATGTGAAAGAAGCTTCCAGATCTCCTAGATACGTCAATGTAAAAAGACCTCCTGCAAGGCATATAGTAGTAAAGCTGGCAAAAATGAATGACAAAGAAAGAATGCTTAGGGCAGCAAGGCAGAAGAAGACAACCTACAAAGGAATCCCTATCAGGCTTTCAGTGGGTTTCTCTGCAGAAACCTTACAGGTTGGGAGAGAATGGAAGAAAAAGTCTCTTTTTGCCTCAGTGTAATATTTAACTGTTCTGCATAATGTTATTTCTGACAGAAACTGAAATCTTCATTGTTCCTGTCATCATCCAGGGAGTCATATTCTTATTAGAAGATCTGTGGCAAAAAACTGGAAGTATCTCTACGTGCTATTAAAGTGTTACTTTCTCCTTCTTGAGTTGGCCCTGAAAGTCTAGTATTATGGAAAGATCTGAGTCACAGCAAGTGTAGTTTCTGGGTTTGGCTGGGCCATTAATTAGCTCTGTCACTTTATGAGAGTCATTTATATTCACTGGGCCTCAGTTTCTTTATCCATAAAATGAAGGGGTTTAACAAAATGATATTCAGCTTTGAAATCATTTACCAAAAAGAGGAGTCAAGTTCTTTGCTAGATTTGGCTCAACTTAACTGAACAGTAAAATTTTTAATCTCAAAGGTGATGAGATATAGTCTAGAGGTGTGGATGTGGGTATGTTCACGTGTGCATGTGCATGTGTAGTCAGGCAGTTACTTGAAAGGCCAGCCTGAATGGGATGTTCACAGGTACCACTGTTTTGGCCAAGTCCAGAAGTACCACTTTATATTTCTATACATCTTTTGACTCTAGGAAGTAACTAGAGTTTCTACTGCAAAGGTAAATCAGAAAGTTAAGTTTAAATCAAGTTTGAATACAGTTTGTACTTGGCATAATAAACCTTTTTTCATAGAGGAAACAGTACTGCCTTGCTTGAGAGTTAGTTTCCTCATCCATAAACAGAAATTCCATTATTATTCTTATATAGTTTTTAACAATCTGATTGAGGTAAATCACAGTTATAGATGAAGGAATGGGCTAGTTTTTTGAGAGAATATGAAAGATTTTTTTCCTTTGTATGTAGGTGCTGTTGTGAAAACTCGAGCTCAAAACTCCAAGAGGTCAGACCCAAGAGCTTAGGCGTTTTTGAACTCTTGTGGACATAGTCATTGTCTCTTTTTCTGTGTGATGGTTATTTATCAGAGATTTATTTAACTGGTGTGCAGTGTTGCAAACTCTCCCTTCAACACCTCGTTAAGTGGTTTGGTTTCTGATGGAATTTAAAAAGATAACACAACTCTGTTCCTTCCCCAATAAAGTGTAACCTCTGGTATCAATTTACTTTCTTTTTTCCTTTACAATAAAAGAAATTGTTTTTATTGTTTTTCCCTAGAGGTCATGACTACATTAGAACAACTAATGCTCACAGTGAAAATGGTTTCAAAGCAGCAACTTATGGGCAACACAGCCTATAATTTCTATAATTTCCTAGAGAACATCTGCTTTATAAAATTTTTTGGTTATCTTAAACTGATGATGTCTTACACGGATCATGTCACTGACTCTTGATTCCTTAAGATTCTGGAATTGAGATATAATTGAAAAGAGATATTTTGTTAGGTACATTTGATGTTACAGGGACTGACATGATTTCCTCATCCTATTTTTTCATAATCCATTTTACTTCTCCTAGATGATTGTTAAAGTTTACAAAACTTGACACTGTAGAATTATTTAACTTTACATGGAGGAGTAGCTAAATAACTCACTTCATCATTGGATTATGCTCATTGAATGATTACTGTGTTAATACTGACTTTTGCCCATTTTCCATTCACAGTGCTGTTTAATGGGACAGAGCATGGGCTTTGAAAAATTTGAAGGACCAAAGTTTGAGTTCTGATTTATTCATTTCTTTGCTGTGTAACCTGGGGCCAGTGTGCAAATTTTCTGAGCTTTACTATCCTTGTCCATGAAATAGGGATACTACCTACATTGTCTGTTGTGAGAACAAAATGAGATAATGTATGTAAAGAAGCTGCTGCTTGTTAGGTACTCTAAAAATTATTATTATGGTTATTGACATGATTAATGGTTCTCATTAATTTCTTAAATTTAACTATCACTGACTTATTAGACTTTCTGAGAAATGCTTTCTTGTTGTCTGAGGAGTAGGAGAGGAAGAAAAGTCATTCAGATAGAACAGAGGGTGATAAATTGAACAGAAGATCCCTGATTTGTTTGTTAATCTTCTGAGAGATTCTTGTTCACTAATGTTCATTGGAATTTGAGAACAGGTTTAGCAGCTGATATAGGAGATACTTCCTTTGCTTTATATCATTTGAAGAACACTGTCTACCACTCACACCCTTTATAGTCTTATTGACATCATTCAAATCCACTCATTTTATATCCCATATGACGTTATTTTTATTTTGTGTACTCATTATTTATTTAGATTTACCTACATATTTACATTTCCATTATTTCTCAGTCCTCTCTTCAATTTCTTGAGTCATCTGGTATCATTTTCCTTTTCCTTTGGAACTCTGCTTAGAATTTCATTTAATTCAAGTACACTGGCAATAAATTTTCTCTTTTTGCTTGTCTGGAAAAGTCTTTATTTCACCTTCATCTTTTGAAGGGTATTTGTGCTAGTTATAGAATGCTATTTTGGCAGTTATTTTTTCTTCTCAAGATTCTGACTCTCTGGTGAAATTCTTTATCTCAACATGTTTTTTTTTTTTTTTAAATACCTATCATTGTTATTTTGAAGCCTTTGTCAGACAATAACTAGGCTATTCATGGATCTCTTTCTATTGCCTGTTTTTTCTCTTGGTACTCTTTTTTGCTATATCTGGTAGTTTATCTTTGAATGCTTAACATTGAGTATGAAAAGTTGTAGAGTTTCTGGAGATGCAGGGAGCTAGGATGAGGGAAATCTCACCTCAGTATCATCAAGAACTGTGTTGAGTGAACACAAGGCTTGTTTCAAACTTTGAAAGGATCAGGTTACCTCTAGTTTACCCATGCTCCTGGAGTGTGATGCTCTAGGAGTCTTAACAGAAAGGTCAGTGGGATCTCCTCTTTGGTGAGTTTGAATTCTTGTCTTTCCCCAGTGCTGTGAGACTACTGAAAGCTCTATGGATCAAGCACATGTTTGAGCTCACTTCTCTCTGGTTTCCTTCTCTGCAAGGTCTTTGCCCCTCAGGTGTAGGCTGCTTTGGCAGGCCCAAATTCCAGTTTTCGTCTTCCTCACCCTGTGAGATTGTCAAAAGCTCTGCTAGCTTCTCTGCCTCTTGGCAGCCTCCCTCTGCCAGCTGCTTGGGCTTCTCAGTCTGTTGTCCCTCCTGACTTAGACTCTGCACATGTCGTCTGGGAAAAGCAGCGCGAAGACTGGTGGGCTCACCTCAGTGAGCTTCCCGTCTTCCTGGATCTTGGATGCTCAAATCCTAGCTCCCTTAGAGGCTCTTCAAGGTCTTCAAACAGATTTATTTTTCATATTCCACTTTTCTAGTTGTTCTTGGAACATAGCATTGGTTTGCCATAAGCTTCTCTGTCAGCCAGAAACAGTAGTTCTCGGTTGATCGTCTTCATATTAAAACTGCTTTCTGGATAGCATATTGTGCAAAATTCTACTACCTGCCTTGGAATTATGGTGTCATTGGCAGGTTTTTGGTTAGGCCACCTGGATAAATGGAAGTGCCAAGTTTCATTGGTTTTTAATTTACCTCATCATTCTGCCCTTTTACCTTCAGTTAGATGTGTCATCATTTCTTCCATTTTATAATTTTATTTATTTTACTGAAGGCCATAGTTCAATAATGTCTTTGAGTGAATGAATATTTTAATATAGATAGTAAAAAAATTTAATAAGCTACTAATATTTAAATTTTATATTAAAATGGAAGTACAATACTAGTGTGCACAGTGAAACCGAAATCTAAAAAAGCTGTATTTGTAAGAATCAATATGAAAAAACAAGTATGAAGAAAGTCTTTTACAAATGTCATAGTATGTCTCTTAATTTACCTTTATTTTCTCTTGACTAATAAGCATTGTTTAAATGTGTCTTTTTGGATGTTTGTGGGAAAAATAAAATAACATCTTAAAAACTATCTACATTATAGTTTATGAATATAGTCATAGATACAACTAGACATACAACTTCTACTATTAGAATTTATAAGTAAATTATTAACATAAAAGGAACCCATCCATATACCCTAACCAGAGAATCAGATGCTAAATCCAGAGCTAGCAACAAACTCCTAGATTCCTTTCTTCCTTATATCCTCATTTACTTATTGTAATGAAGGACCTTTGGGGGCTAAGATACTTTTAATAACGTTTATGAGGGAAATCCTGCTTAATAGTCAAGGAAAGAGGGCTCATCTTTGACTTATTTTTTCATTTTATCTTTTGTGGTTGCCATAAGAATGCACCTCACAGACCCCCAACTAGATGGAGCTTAAATGACCACAGGCCCCACCAATTGTGCTCTGAAATCCA
Organism: Equus quagga; assembly: GCF_021613505.1. Lineage (NCBI taxonomy): Eukaryota > Metazoa > Chordata > Mammalia > Perissodactyla > Equidae > Equus > Equus quagga. The sequence goes on along the minus strand of NC_060279.1, from coordinate 5,815,790 downwards.
CGGCTACTTGTGCACTTTGGGCATGCTACCCCAGGGCTGCTCCCGGCGGTGGGGGAGAGGCGCAGGGATACAGAAGCAGGCCTGTGCCTGGAAGTCAGGGAACTCCTCTCAGAGGAACTGGCTCCAGCGCTCCCTGCTGGTCTTGTGAACCTCCCTTAGACTGTACAGGAATACCAGAGGATTCCATCTAGTCTTCCTTCCCTCTCTCCTTCACTCAGGGTCAGATCGGTATTCTGCTTTGTCAGCTTTCCCTGGGTCCCTTCCCATTTTCTCACAGGATTTCCCTTACAGGAACAAAGTTCTTGCATGTGTAATCCTGTCTTGGCATTCCGTCTGCTTGGAGGACTAGACTAGCACATTCTTCTGCTATTGCTGTAAAAAGATAGATCGTGTGAAATTACTAAGGAGAGAAAGGGTGTTTACTATAGTTTTAATGACAACAATATTCTAATAGTGCATATTCTTAAATTTTGGACAGTGACAACTTCATGTAATTAAGAGCTAGCCTCTCAGAATTTTTTTCTCTTACCAGTTTATTGATCATCTGTTTATAGGTACAGTTTCTTCCAGAAGGACTGAATTATTGCAGTAGTCAGATCAGGAGCTCATGTTCTAAAACATTAATTTACTCAGGGTGATTGGGTGGCTGTGAAGTATTAAGGAGTTCGTAAGTCATCTTTGAGATAGTCTAAGGATATTCAATAAGAAATTAGAAGGCAGTATATCTGAGGGTGTGTTGATAAGTGATATATTGTTGAAAAGCAGAATTAGTATAATAAATAAGGAGTAAGATTTGTTTGTTGCAAACATTTGGTAATTCTTGCTTTCAATTTGTATGGTTTATATAAGAGTGCTTATATTTTATATGTTAGTGTTAAAATTATTCTGTTTTTCTTTTCAGAATCATAGTGAAAGATTCGTTTTCATTGCAGAGTGGTATGATCCAAATGCTTCACTTTTTCGACGCTATGAGCTTTTATTTTACCCGGGGGATGGATCTGTTGAAATGGTAAATAAGCCTTTCTTTGCTTAAAAATTGAGAAAGAGAGTGAAGGTGGGATGGGGAGAAGAATAGGATTGCCTTTTATGTAGTTACTTTTAAAAATACATACATATACATACATGTATATTTAGTGGAAATTCTTTTTGTTTTTTGGTATTAGAATTCCAATACAAGAAGATAACTTTGTGCCTTTATTTTTAATTTCAAAAATAGAAGTTAATATTTTTTTTATTAGGAAGCTGAAGTGGGATTATTTATACTTTGCGTTAAGCAATAATCAGAAAGTGGTTATAGATAAAGATTATCATGATCATAAATAGATCACCATTATTGAAAACTGTTCTCTCTACAAAAAGTCAGACTGAAGAGGATCGAGCTGAGAGAGTCCCACTTCTTTCTTTGTGTCCCTTCACTGGTATCCCCTTTTACAGCTGGACCTATTTGGCATTGGGATTTTGTGTAGGCGGGAAAGCAGAAATGTGGAATTTTTTCTCCAGGATTTCATGGGCACTAATTTGCTGAAATGATTTGGCAATAAACAAATCTTTCTAGTTATGGTTTTTTAAAATATTAAGTTTGTAATAAGAAGTTTTTATGTTACTAGGAAATACAGAAGTTAATAATATAAAAGAAATTATGATTTGTATTTGTAGCGAAAATGAAACAATGTAACCTATATTTAATAAAGTAGAGTTAAGAACTATTTCTAGTTTATAATAAGATTAACATTCCCCATTGATAATTCTTTGTTGTATTGTATTGTTTTTGGTTCCAGCATGATGTAAAGAATCATCGCACCTTTTTAAAGCGGACCAAGTATGATGACCTTCACTTGGAAGATTTATTTATAGGCAACAAAGTGAATATCTTTTCTCGACAACTTGTGCTGATTGACTATGGGGATCAGTATACAGCTCGTCAACTGGGCAGTAGGAAAGAAAAGTAAGAAAACAATTGTAGAATCTCTTTTTTCATTCTTAAAATATTATATATGTCGTGGCGTGTTGTCAGTGCTCTGAGTCAATCCTGCCTCCTAGCAAGCACCCTGTGGACAGCAGGGCAGAACCCTGCCTGGGGTTTTTGCACCATCCTCTTACTTTCCATCCTATATCAGACAATGCTCTGCTGCTGTTCACAGGGTTTTCATAGCCACTTTTTTCAGAAGTGGATGACCAGGTCCTTCTTGGTATCAAATTCTAATTTCTCAATTCTGTCTTGTGTTTTTACAGCGTAGATATTTTTCAGTGATGCAGTTCAGTGTTAGGACATTGTTAGAATTTTGTGGAGCAGATTCTGTGATTTGCCCTTCACTCAGATAACAAAGTGATGCCCATAGTCTTAGGCAGACATTATATCTGGAGGAAAAAATACAAACGTTTTATACATCCTCATCATTCTTTGAAACATGCATCTAACTGGGAACTGAGAATATTTGAATATAAAATGTCTTGGTGTATAGGTTAAACATGGCTTCTGGGGAAAAAAGTAGTGAGTGCCTTGTGCTCAATGGAAACTTGGAAGAAAGTAATGTAATTCCTTGTGAAAGAGCAGAGACGGCTTTGTGAAGGTATTTGAGCTGGATAATGAAAGATGGAGTGAATTATTACCTGGTTAGATCAGGTAGAGGGGATGCTGGTCAGAGGCATGAGTTTAAGCAAAGGTTCAGAGGTGGGAAATTGTGTGTCAGGTGCTGGGATGAGCCGTTGTTCAGCTGGATAGGCTGGTGGTTAAAAAAAAACTTTTGAATTTAATTAGTAAAATAACAGCCTGAATTGGGATGGTAGCAATAGGTCTGAAGAGGAAGGAAAGTATACGATTAACAAAAGTAGAGTAATAGGAGTAATGGTAAGCACTCACTGACTGTTAGCTATTCTTATATCAGGCATGGTGTTAAAATGATTTGTAAGTATCATTTAAGTCCCACAGCAACCTAATAAAAAAAGTAATATTATGATTAGTTCCACTTCACAGATGGGGAAGTTGAGGCTTCAAGATGTTAGGTAGTTACTTGCTGAAGGTCAAGAGTAGAGGCAAGATTAAAGCCCGAAGTTGGCCTGAATCAAGAATGGGAGGATTTAATCACAGGCGAATGGATAGGACCTGGAAGTAGGTGCCCTCTTTCTGTCTCAGTTCATTTGTGTGTCTCCTGTGGCACCTGGCACATCTCCTCACGCGGTACAAGCACCTTGTCTGTATTAGCTGAATGGGTCAATGAATAACAATTTAAAATTTATCTATTCTTTTTTATTTCCTCCTTGTTTTCAAATGATGACCTTTGATCTAGTCAACAAAGATGTTTTTGTCTAGATTGTTCATACCGGATGTTGTCTATTCTTGAGCTTTATTCACAGACTTAATGTATGTCCAGTAAATATTGGCTGATCAATTGAAGGAAAAAAATACATAAAAAAAGTGATACAGAGAAACTTATCTGTCTTGTTCACAACTGTGTCCCTTAAAACCATTGTAGTGATGCCTCGAACAGTAAATTATTCAAATGTGTGAAATTATTCACACATTTATTGAGCGAGTGAGTTTCTATCACTGTGAATAGCGGCCATGTCTGCAGGAAGAGCTGCTGGCTGGCCTCAGTATCTACTTCCCTCCATCCCGTTGCACATGGCTCTTCCTGTGAAGTAGAGAAGCCACAGCATGGTGCCCTCCATGTGTGGCTCTTTAATCTTCTCTCTTGATTGTCAAAGCTGCATTTGTCGTTCTGGCTTTTCCTCAGTTTTAATTTAGAAGAGAGAAGAAGTTGGAGATGCAGCTGAAAATCAGGTTATACCAAAAACAAGGACTTTTTAATAGTGTTTTTCTTCTGAATGTCAATTTTCAGTATCATTAAAATATTTAATTTTCAATCTCTACATTTATGAGTTTGCAACTTTCTGAGACTAGAATGACTATATTTGAATTGGAGGTTTAATTCTTTTGTCATCTTTCTTGGCTCTGGTTTCTGTGGCTTGTAGTTTGTATTGTTTTGGTGGATTCTTTGCATTTGTGGAGTGATTGTTGCAGTGATTAAAAATAGGTATCACCTGGGGGCCAGCCCAGTGGCATAGTGGTTAAGTTTGCATGCTCCGCTTCGGCGGCCCAGGGTACATGGGTTCAGATCCTGGGCACAGACCTACACACTGCTCATCAAGCCATGCTGTGGCAGTGTCCCACATACAAAAACATAGAGGAAGGGGCCAGCTGGGTGGTGCAGTGGTTAAGTTCGAATATTCCTCTTTGGCGACACAGGGTTTGCCAGTTCGGATCCCTGGTGTGGACCTATGCACCACATAGCAAGCCATGCTGTGGCAGGCATCCCACATGAAAAATAGAGGAAGATGGGCCTGGATGTTCGCTCAGGGCCAGTCTTCCTTAGCAAAAAGAGGAGGATTTGTGGCAGATGTTAGCTCAGGGCTAATCTCCCTCAAAAAAACCCTCCAAAAAACAGAGGAAGATTGGCACAGGTGTTAACTCAGCAACAATTTTCCTCAAGCAGAAAGAGGAAGATTGACAACAGATGTTGGCTCAGAGCCATCTTACACACACACACACACACACACACACACACACACACACACACACACA